>NC_047113.1:48203807-48431307 GCF_902500255.1 Thalassophryne amazonica | reverse complement strand
GTGTGAATACAAATACTGTTCGTTGTTAAATACTTATATATGGAAAACAATGACAAAGCTAACTTGACTTGACTTCTTTAGTAGAACAACGTTAAAACTTAATACTCCTTAAAACGTTAAAACTCTTGGTTGGTATTTCATACATTTGGGTAATTGTCTCTGTCTGGTTGACTCAACTCCTTAATTGCCAATGTGGTGTAGCAAACATTTGAGACTGCATTTTGTTCAATAAAATCCATTCAAGTAATATAATGGCATTAAGTAACTTTTTTCACATGCACACATAGTAAACCAGATGCCTACTGTTCACTTTTTGTGGTGGTTGTACAGTTTGAAATTTTCAGGGGCAACCAGTGTCATTTACTAAAAGGTTGCATGAAACAAAATATAAAACTATGCGGCCACAAGCTGTTCTTTCACCAGTTGGGAGAGGAAAGAGGTAGAGGATTTTGAATTTCGCGAAGTGGTGTGCTTTCAGTTCAAAATGTTGGATAGGACGCAAGCTGTTGGGAAACTGTGACGAAATTTGGCTAACTTACTGTAGTTTCTCTTCTCTGTGCGTAACATGGCTATTCAGGGCAAAGAAACAGTTGAAACACAAATAGATCCCTTGCCAATCACAAGGGAGGAAAAACAAGACAAACGGGAGTGGGATGGGAGTGGGACTGATTTTGAGTGGGAGCGGGATGGGATTGGGAGTCATCTTTACAGGAGTGGGACGGGATGGGATTTATTTTTTTACTCCGGTCCAGGATTGGGACAGGATGGGATTTTTTTGTCTGGGAGCGGGATGGGACGGGAGTGAAAATCCACTCCCGTGTCATGCTCTAGTCTATAACTGCTTTATTATATGGTAAACAAGAAAATTGGGAGTTTGTCAAACATACTAAAACTGAAAAATCAATCTCAAGTTTCAACTCTTTATTATTACTGTCGTACTGCACCAACTGACATCAATCAATCAATCAACTTTTTTCTTATATAGCGCCAAATCACAACAAACAGTTGCCCCAAGGCGCTCCATATTGTAAGGCAAGGCCATACAATAATTATGAAAAACCCCAACGGTCAAAACGACCCCCTATGAGCAAGCACTTGGCAACAGTGGGAAGGAAAAACTCCCTTTTAACAGGAAGAAACCTCCAGCAGAACCAGGCTCAGGGAGGGGCAGTCTTCTGCTGAGACTGGTTGGGGCTGAGGGAAAAAAACAGGAAAAAGACATGCTGTGAAGGGGGGCAGAGATCGATCATTAATGATTAAATGCAGAGTGATGCATACGGAGCAAAAAGAGAAAGAAACAGTGCATCATGGGAACCCCCCCACAATCTACGTCTAAAGCAGCATAACCAAGGGATGGTCCAGGGTCACCCGATCCAGCCCTAACTATAAGCCTTAGCGAAAAGGAAAGTTTTAAGCCTAATCTTAAAAGTAGAGAGGGTATCTGTCTCCCTGATCTGAATTGGGAGCTGGTTCCACAGGAGAGGAGCCTGAAAGCTGAAGGCTCTGCCTCCCATTCTACTCTTACAAACCCTAGGAACTACAAGTAAGCCCGCAGTCTGAGAACGAAGCGCTCTAATGGGGTAATATGGTACTACGAGGTCCCTAAGATAAGATGGGACCTGATTATTCAAAACCTTATAAGTAAGAAGAAGAATTTTAAATTCTATTCTAGAATTAACAGGAAGCCAATGAAGAGAGGCCAACACGGGTGAGATATGCTCTCTCCTGCTAGTCCCCGTCAGTACTCTAGCTGCAGCATTCTGAACCAACTGAAGGCTTTTTAGGGAACTTTTAGGACAACCTGATAATAATGAATTACAATAGTCCAGCCTAGAGGAAATAAATGCATGACATCCCATCGATCGACTGGAGATGCCTGTTAAGTCCGTGATGAAGAGTCATCAGGCTTGTTTTCTTATTAAGTTCGCCATTTGCCTGTCTAGCTTCCGCATAAAATCGACCGAGTACTCCGTTAAGCACCCGTCTGTCATAAGTTTCAAAGTTGGGCGCTTGTCCCTTTTCAGTGATGTACTTGCGAAACAGGTTGGCTACTGTCTGTGTATTTCTGCAGGTGTTCTTCGCATCTTTTTTTGTGTAAAATTCATTTGAAGTCAGCGTCGCTAACAGACACAAACCTGTCTTCTACCATCTTGTCAACAAACTGACAGCCAAAGTAGGCGTTGTATCACATTATGTGATTGGTTGTTATCGATAGAAGGCGTCGCCCGATTAGCTAGTGCTATGCTGCACGCAAGGTGCATTTGTTTCGCACGTGCGATCTACTCAGCTCCACCAGCGGTCAACTCGGCATGTGGTACAGCTCAGAAAGTGGCGATTGGGCCAATCAGATGTCGGCAAAATCCCATACCATATAATGATGTGTGAAGGGGCACTACAAACAGAATGGTCGTCGTCATGTTCCAAGGTTCTTAAAATGGAATATCTCCACCTGGTGGACATTTACCATTAATGCAGTCACTATAGAATTTGCCAAGAGCTCAAGTTTTACCAGAATAATATAGTTTTAGAATTTTTTTTTTATCATTTATGCAATCAGAGGTTTTCTTTCTCTATTTGGAAGCATGATTTTGGGATGCGCTCACAAACTAGCCAACCCACTGCCACCAGGTTGATCTTACACCTGGTGTAAGATCAACCTGTTGACTTATGCATGTAGATATTTGGTTTGCCAGACTGCTGTAGCAGAGATGAGGTGAGTTTGATGACTTGTGAAAAGCTGATTAGGCCACAGTTCTGCCTTGTTCTTCTGGTTTGACAGATCTATTGATGTCATTGCAGTTACGCATGTGACTGTCTGTTACCATGACAATTCACATTCATTGAATGACATCAGAGCATGAATGAAATAAATATGAATAATACAGACTGGATGCTATAGTGTGTCCAGTGTATCCATGAAAGAAAAGGGAGACATGCGCTTGTTGAATGTTTGGTTATTTAATGAAAAAACGTGCAAGAAACTCCTACATAGAGGCAACTGACTGAAATCCAACAAATTTACTGTAATGAGGCAAACAGCCCTATTTTTGTTCACGTAATGTTATTTCTAGTTTGTACAAACACAAAATTTGATGCTAAAAATGAACTAATATTTCACAAAGTGTTGAAACAATGGTGCTTATGCAAGAACAACAGCTGTTTCACTTTGTGCGTCAGACCGTCCCTCATGATGTGCACCTGCAACTCCCTGCAGGGCTCCTCAGCTCTTCGCGCCTGCATGGTGACAGGTGTCACTGACTACGTGCTTGATCTTCCTGGCATTAAGCTGCAGGTGGTTCACATCAAACCCTCTAGTAAATATTAGCACCAGACTGTTCTTCTGCTGCCAGTGTTTGAATGGACTAAAATATTCCCCTTTAGCTACAGGTTTGATCAAAATAAAGAATTAAAGCTGGGATTTCTCTCAAGTTGTGTTCACATGTTAATGAGAGGAAATAAAATAGTTGTGCCAGTTGCTATAGCAGCATTGATGTCATCTGGCAGTAATCTTTATGTTGTTATTCATTAGGTCACCTTCTCAAAAAGCAAACAAACAAAAACCTTGGTCTTCATCGTGGGGATCAAGTTTAACCTTCTAGCTGTTTTATGTTGATTTTTAAAGTAATGACTTCATCCATTATGAAGGCAGCATAACACAAATGTTCAATATGTTTTGCATATTATATTTTTATTCATCATCACTACTGAAAGTTTAGCTGACGTGTAAATAAATCTAGTTTTTAATTATCTTTACGCCAGTAGCACTGAAGATACTATGACCCCTACCCTGACTGTGGTTTCATTATGAAAACCTTTTGTGTTCCAGCAAGGAAATAAAACATCTAACATCTATTTCTTCGATGCACACAAAAGGCTTATTTATTTATCTCAAACTGTGTTCCCAAATGTGTTAAAGCGCTTCACCTTTACTGGTACTGCAATTCCTTGAATGGCCACTTCAGACAGACTCCAAAAGTGAGTCAATCCCCTTAAATCCACCTTGTTAAAATGTGCAAATTTAAAGTTATGTTTGGGGCTTGGTACAAAAAATAGTTTCGGCGTCTCTTGCTCATTTCCCTATTCATGGCAACTGTGCCAAGGATGATTATTATATAACTCATCGTTAAATTTTAGCAAGCCGTAAAGTTCTTCAAAATGAGGCAGCATGGTGGTCAAGTTGTTAGTGCACTTGCTTCCAAAGCAGAAGGTTCAAGAAGACCACCCCTGCCCATTCTCCACGTAATGTGTTAGGAAGGGCATCCGGTATAAAATTTGCACCAAATCATAATGGGTCTGCTATGACATCTCCTCAAGGAAAAAGGGAGAAACCAAAAGAGGGACCAGGGTTGAATTATTATATAACTCATCAGTTAAAATTGTTATCAAGCCATGAATTTATACAAAACGGGCCAACATGGTGGCCAAGTGGTTCGTGTGTTTGATTCTTGAGCAAAAGGTTCTCGGTTCAAGACCACCTGTGTTCATTTTCTATTTAATGTGGAATTGTGTCAGGAAGGTCATCCAGCGTAAAACTCATGCCAAATCTTAATGGATATTGGAAAACAGGAGAAGAACCCACTTTCTGAGCATTGCAATGCAAATACCTGAAATAATGTGGCTTGGTGTTCAGATTGTATTACTGGACCATTTAAGTTGTCTGCGCATGAGTATTTTTGGTTAGAGAAATTTTATTATGATTTAATTTGTATATTACACTGTTAGCATTAAGTAACAGGCAGTGATCGGCACAGTTCAGGTAATCCGATAACAGATAATTATTGAAGCTAATGTTTTTGCTAGTGGATTAGCTTTTCAGATAAGTTTTAAAACCATCATTGGACCAATTATCTTCCAATAAATTTAGTTCCAATAACTTTCAGTCCAATAATTTTTTTTTTTTTTTTTGCTGGTAAAGTGAGCAAAGTCTAACGGTCAAAAACATTTGCAAACCCTAAAATCAAACATTTATGTCCAACTGTTGTGTGTTTGTAGCAGACTGGCTGCCTGTCGCTTACTGATGATGTCATCATTAAGTGCAAAACATGATTGGCCGGTCAATGCAGGGAACATTGTGGGTAGTGTAGTTCAGTCTCACTTTGGACGTTATAGTGAGTGAGTCCGCTCGACACAAAAACAAAACTGACTACTTTTAACATTATTTTATTTTATTTCTTTGTGGCTGTGATTTAATCGCCAAGACTAGATGGGGGAGAGGAGCTCTCACGGTGCAGCTGTGTGTACAGAGGGACTTTTCTTCACGTTTAGACATTGTTTTAGATTTTTTTTAAAAATGGTAAATGGTAAATGAACTGCATTTATATAGCACTTTTCCATCTGTATCAGACACTCAAAGCACTTTACAATTATGCCTGACATTCACTCCGATGTCAGGGTGCTGCCATACAAGGCACTCACTACACACCGGGAGCAATAGGGGATTAAAGGCCTTGCCCAAGGGCCCTTAGTGATTTTCCAGTCAGGCGGGGATTTGAACCCATGATCTTCTGGACTCAAGCCCAACACCTTAACCATCACCTCCCATAAAGTGTGCCCACATAAGGGACGCTTTATGTGGATTATACTCAGATGAATCCTTCTGAAACTAACAGGTAAGAATTTATATTTACTACATGTATTTTACTCTGCTAATTAATGCATTAATGGACATATTTTGGTTGTTTAATCCTCTGGAGCCGACGCCGTCATATACGACGGCTAAGACCAAGCTTTACTAAATTATAAGTAACTTTTGAATGATATGAGATAGAAACTTACTTTTTTTTTTGCTGAAAAGTTAACTCTGCGGACTTTCGAGCCAGCCATCAACCATCTTTGTACTCCTCATAGAAGCTGTGTGATGACGTGCGTAATGTGAGTGTCCAATTGGAATTGGTTCACCGTCACATGGTTTTCCAAAATCCAATCATGGGGCAGATTTATCTCACGTGAAAAGCCAAAGTTCGTTTTCAGGAGTGATGTGTTACTAGTTGGCCCATTTGAATAGCCCCCTGGGTGCTCCAATGAGTACATACTATTAGTACATACTCAGTGTGCCCTGCGCCATTACGCACAGCGATCAGTGAAAGCAGGAGCACACGGCGAGCCTCTGATGACAATCTCACATGCTCAAACAAAGAGTGTGTAACTATCAGGATTGCTCCACTAGTTTGCATGTGAATGTTGCTGGATAACTCTGTTGCTTTCACTGCGTAAAGCACTGTTTACCATATGAATGGACAACAAAACGCATAGACCATTTTGTATATATTGTTCAAAATGTGCATTTGTGTTCATTGTTTGAACCTTAATGTTGTACACTCTTTCACACAAGACCTCAAATTACCTTTATAAAGTGTCAAAACAGTTGTTTATTATAGTTTGCTGTGTGTTTTGAAAAAATCTGTGTGGAAAATACATGCTTTATACATGCTTCCCTTAGGCAGTATTATTAGACGGTATTGCTTAAATTTTCATTGTTACGCAGATGATACCCAGCTTTATCTATCCATGAAGCCAGAGGACACACACCAATTAGCTAAACTGCAGGATTGTCTTACAGACATAACTCAGATAAAACTGAAGTTATTGTACTTGGCCCCACAAATCTTAGAAACATGGTGTCTAACCAGATCCTTACTCTGGATGGCATTACCCTGACCTCTAGTAATACTGTGAGAAATCTTGGAGTCATTTTTGATCAGGATATGTCATTCAAAGCGCATATTAAACAAATATGTAGGACTGCTTTTTTGCATTTACGCAATATCTCTAAAATCAGAAAGGTCTTGTCTCAGAGTGATGCTGAAAAACTAATTCATGCATTTATTTCCTCTAGGCTGGACTATTGTAATTCATTATTATCAGGTTGTCCTAAAAGTTCCCTAAAAAGCCTTCAGTTAATTCAAAATGCTGCAGCTAGAGTACTGACGGGGACTAGAAGGAGAGAGCATATCTCACCCATATTGGCCTCTCTTCATTGGCTTCCTGTTAATTCTAGAATAGAATTTAAAATTCTTCTTCTTACTTATAAGGTTTGAATAATCAGGTCCCATCTTATCTTAGGGACCTCGTAGTACCATATCACCCCAATAGAGCGCTTCGCTCTCAGACTGCAGGCTTACTTGTAGTTCCTAGGGTTTGTAAGAGTAGAATGGGAGGCAGAGCCTTCAGCTTTCAGGCTCCTCTCCTGTGGAACCAGCTCCCAATTCAGATCAGGGAGACAGACACCCTCTCTACTTTTAAGATTAGGCTTAAAACTTTCCTTTTTGCTAAAGCTTATAGTTAGGGCTGGATCAGGTGACCCTGAACCATCCCTTAGTTATGCTGCTATAGACGTAGACTGCTGGGGGTTCCCATGATGCACTGTTTCTTTCTCTTTTTGCTCTGTATGCACCACTCTGCATTTAATCATTAGTGATCGATCTCTGCTCCCCTCCACAGCATGTCTTTTTCCTGGTTCTCTCCCTCAGCCCCAACCAGTCCCAGCAGAAGACTGCCCCTCCCTGAGCCTGGTTCTGCTGGAGGTTTCTTCCTGTTAAAAGGGAGTTTTTCCTTCCCACTGTAGCCAAGTGCTTGCTCACAGGGGGTCGTTTTGACCGTTGGGGTTTTACATAATTATTGTATGGCCCTGCCTTACAATATAAAGCGCCTTGGGGCAACTGTTTGTTGTGATTTGGCGCTATATAAAAAAATTAGAAAAAGAAAAAAAAAAAAAGAAAATTATTTTTCGCTTTATTTTTTCCTTGCCTATTTTTGATTGTAAACCTTTATTACACTTATAAAACACAACAAAAACATATATACTCTGAAAGCACAGGTTGTCCTGAAAAAAAGAGAAGTAAAACTTAATTGTGGGATGCAGGGAGAGCTGTTAATAGCAATAATAAAACATTTATGCCAGGCGAGTGAACTGTCCAAAAAATGCCCTCGGACCCCAGAGGGTTAAGCCACAGAGTTCAAAGCGTGTGAAAAAAGCAGCAGCATTTTAGTTTGTAAATGACAGTGTATCTAATAACAAGATAAACTGTGACTTCTAATACTGTGTTTTACTGCCTTTGAAAGATGATGACAGTGTTTGGGGTTTTATTTTTTTATTCATTCATTTTTCGTGTGTTCTTTTTGTGTTTGTGATCCTTGAATTTACCCAGCAGCAAGAAGTGAAAGTGAAACTGGTTTATCAGAAGCTGACAGTGTAATCTGATGTGGTTGCGTCCGAATCAATGCTAAAAGATTGATTATCTGTAATAAAGATACATTTTTTTGAGAAGTTTATCGGTTTTGCGTCAAAAACATAACTTTTCAGTTATCGGATTAGCTGTGCCCACCACTGGTAACAGGTATTGATAGTGAGGTAACATTACCTTCAGTGATGGTGCTTTGGCTATTGAGATTATCAAGGCTATGCCAGTTATAGTTTTTCATACACTACCCCTGTTGCTATACCAGCCGCTCAAGCCACCCATTATTAGAGCCACCACCCAGTTTGTGAAAATATATTCACCACTGGCTGAACCCAGGTTACATAGCTTGATAGCATTAGCTGGCTTGGTAACATCAAGATAGTCAATTCAATCAATTAATTCAATCATTTTTTTTTTTATATAGCGCCAAATCACAACAAACAGTTGCCCCAAGGCGATTTATATTGTAAGGCAAGGCCATACAATAATTATGTAAAACCCCAACGGTCAAAACGACCCCCTGTGAGCAAGCACTTGGCTACAGTGGGAAGGAAAAACTCCCTTTTAACAGGAAGAAACCTCCAGGCATGATAGTCAGGCATGTTCAGGCTTCAGTTCTCATGCACAGATCACACCAGTTTTGCTCATCCCACACTGCTTTACCTATTTAGTTTTTTGATGGTAAAAGCCAGTATCCCCACTTGAGCTTCAAACTGCTCTTCAGGAAGCCTATAGTTGATGTCATAGTCATCAAATATGGCCATTGGTATTGTTAAGGCTTTTCGTCCATCCGTTCGTCTGTGTGTCCATCTGTGCTCAGCATAAGTCCAATCCTATTACTGCCAGGGTCTTCAAATTCACAGGGAACATTCTTGGGACACAGACTCTTGAGAAGTTCAAGATGGCTAACCTGGACCTTTTCTGACAGATTTTTAAAGAGGTTAAAATGTCACATTCTGCTCCTATGGTATGATGGCTTATCCACGTCCATGATCTCATGGACGTGATGATCTCGCAGACGCTGCAGTGATGATATCACTTCCTGGTGTTGCTAGGTGCTAACTTTGCTTTGTTTTTGGCTAGAAATAACACCTTTCTCATATATTATGTAAAAGCTAGCGAGAAATAAACACTTCTAAAAATGAAAATTCTGCTTTTGTAATCTGATAACACCTCTGGAAGGATTTACAAAGCATTTAGCGGACATTAGCGTGGTGACGTCACAGGCTGGTAGCTAGCTACAAACTGTGTTTCATTTGTGTGTAAATATAACCTCTTTGTCATATATTATGTAAAAGCTAGCAAGAAATAAATACTTCTAAAACTGAAAAATGCTGTTTTTGGAATCTAATAACAACTCTGGAGTGATGTATAAGACATTTAGTGGATGTTAGCATGCACTGCAACATCCGCTAACTCAAAGCTAACTTGCTATGGAGTTAAACTTGTCTCATTAATACCTGCAAATGCACGGGGGTGGGGTGGGGGGGTATCTACAAATATTTCTTGATTTGCACAACTTCCGCTCTGGTCAACAGCTCATGTACATGTACATGCAAGGCCTCCTGCAGACACCGTTTAAAGGTGAATATTGTTTTTGATTGATTGCTTGATAGAGGGGCATTATTGAACATGTACAAACTGTACATAAGACAATAGGTTCTTAATAATTTATTAAACAAAAGCAAATTATAAAGAACACAATGTTCATATGCGGTCAAGGGTATTTTAGCATTGCGTTATATTTACAGTTTATGGTCACATCACTGAGGCTTTCCCTGAGCAAATGAGATGTTTAACAGGCTCCCAGTGCTTTATATGTGGAAAAGAAGCCCTCCGGAACAGGTACATATTTGAGCTGTCTGAGTATTTTCTGATGTAACTGAATCCAGATTGTTCATTATCTGTTTTCGTGTGCTGTTCAAACTTGCTTTTACTTGTCATCAACACATTAACAACGTGCAAAAATTCTGCAACTGTAGGTCTGCCTCCATGTGTGCTTTGCAAAAGAGGAAAAGTGTTGGCTGAGGATACAGAGGATTTGTACACTTGTGCAACCATACAAGCAATGTGGAAGTCTTTAATAGACAATACACCATTAGAAAGAACTGCTATGTCACTGCCAGAAGGTTTAGACTGTTTCGCTGCCTTCTGCTCATTTTATGCTGGGACATGCTGCATCACTGGTGCCAGTGCTAATGGGAAAATCTAAGTTTGGTTGGATCAACTAATGATGCTTTTCCTTCACTATACTGACAATTCTGACAGTTACACTAATGTTCACAGAGAACAACTTAAATATCCTTCATTACACCAAAAATAACTGTTTTAAACTTCATCAGAAAATGGAATGGCTCACAAAATATACACATACAGAAAGTTTCTTAAAAATCCATTAATAAATGTGAACAGTTTTCTCTCTAAACACAGCTAAACATGTCAAGGTGAAAATATAACTATCGAGATGTGTTGAGTGTCTGAGGTTTGAGTGTACAGTATGGAATGAAGTGAGTGTATCATTAACAATTTAGGAATGTGATGTGATTCTCTTTCAGAGAACACATATCACCACCTTACTGTGGTGGATGGGTTTATAACCTGCAATAAATTTGAGACCTATGTCATAGGGGACATTAACCCTTGGTAAGTTCTCCTGAGACAAGTTTGTCCAAAGTGAGTTCAGGTTAGGCCAGGTCTGGGAGCATACTGGTGCCACATATTGATGTTGGAACTGTCTTGAGTCTTGGATGACAACTATCCAAGCAGACAACTCGTCCATCCCCAACTCTTTGAAATAACTAGCAATCTTCTGCAGCCAGGTGGAACATGGATGTCCCTATAGACTTCTCTAACCAGCCACTGGCATCCACAACACTGATGTGTTTATATGCTGGATTATGTCCAGAGAAACCCAACACCAGGTCAAAATGTATTAACCTTTCACAAAGAGTGATACCCCAAGGATCTTTCCAAGACACCTAGCACCAAAGACATGTAGTCATGGGTACAGGTCACTGGTTAGCATCAAAGTCTCACAGCCATACAAAAAGCAGGACGCACCAGGGACTAAATTACTTCAACTGTCATTCTCCTGTAAAAGGTATTGGCATCACCAAACACAAGCTCCATTGACAGCAATGTAAAATGGTCATACTTGCTAAATAAAAAGTATGATCCAGGTGCTCAATGGCGTGACCCAACTCAGGTTTAGACCTGTAGGCCCTCATGAGGTGGATGGTTTTTCCATCCCACTCATAACATGCACTGTAAAAAAACAACAATACTAAATAGTGTCCGTTTTCTCGGTGAGGGTTGTGCCTTGTTACAAACTCTAATTTTCATTGACAGAATCTAAAACCATTGCTGAAAGATAGCCATATTTAAATATGTCACCCATTATGTCAGTCAGAGCTGCGTGTCGTCAGAGCGAGCTGCAAAAAGTTTGTACCTGAGTTTTCAGAGGTGGTGTTTGTAGTTGCCATCTGCCACGCCGGTGTTTGCCAACCCGGACAGTGGGAATACCACCTCAACCGGCAACTTAGCCCAGCGACTGGACAGCAACAACGTCCGAGGCCCAACGTGGTGAATTCACTGAGGCTGCGCGCTGCGTCATTAGAGCCGCGCGTCACGAGTGCCGCTTCCCCGAGGCCTCGTGCAGCCACCGCGGATCCATCAGCGCGGAAACACCGAGGCCGCGCGGCACCAGCGCAGTGCAGATCCATCCCGGTGACAAACAACGCAGGCTGTTAACATCGGCGATCGACAAGCTGCTCATAAGCCGACCATGGGGCCTAAGAAGGTTCTGACAGCGGAGGAAGGTGACGATATTAAAAAATCTCTGGACTTTTTATCAGAGGAGATTTCTGTTGTGAAGCAGCAACAGAAATCAATCATGGATCTGGTGGAGGAGGTGAAGGCATTACGGCTCCAGAATGCCGAGAAAGACCGGCATCTGGTGCAGCTGGAAAATAGAGTGGCTGAATTGGAGCAGTACACCAGAATTAACGACGTCATCATCACAGGTCTTCACATCAAACCACGGTCCTACGCACGGGCGGTAACAGATGAGAGCGGAGGGGAGCCCAGTGAACAGGAGGTCAGCTCTGTGGAAAAACAGGTTGCTGATTTCCTCCTATCTAAAGGTATAGAAATGGATTTAAATAACATTGAAGCGTGCCACCCTCTGCCCCGGAGAAATGACGGTGATAAATGAACCGTCATCATGAGATTCATCAACAGAAAACACAAAACAGCACTGTTAAAACAAGGAAGAAAACTGAAGGGACAAACGTATTCATCAATGAACATCTCACCAAACGGAATGCCGACATCGCCAGGAAAGCACGCTTCTTGAAGAAACAGGGAAAAATCCAGCACACATGGACTTCAAACTGTAAAATATTCATCAAACTGAATGGATCACCAGAACAAGCAAAAGTCATGGCAATAAGGAACATCGAGGAGCTGGACAAATATGAACAATAGTGTTTCTTAAAGTGAGGATCTGGACAAATATGACCAATAAGGTATGAGGACACAAACACATCACAACACCATGAAACAGACCAGAGGAACCTATTCATCTACTACCTATTCATCTACATCTGGAGACAAGAAGGATATAACTCAAAGGATTGCTGATCATGGAAAAGTAGAACTGAGAACATTTAAATACACAGACCACAATGTACTGGACTTGGAGCACGATATAGACCCGGACAATAATTTCTTCTCAAATATCAATGACAGTTGTTGCTATTATACAGATGAACAGTTTAATCGGATCATTAAAACGGATAACAAATTATCAATAATCCATTTCAACAGCAGAAGTCTATATGCAAACTTTAACAACATTAAAGAATATTTAAGTCAGTTTAAAAAAATATTTAACATAATTGCTATATCAGAAACATGGATCAATGAAGATAAAGGAATGGATTTTGAACTGGATGGATATGAATTTAATTGTGTAAACAGAAAAAATAAGAGTGGAGGAGGAGTGGCTGTGTATGTGGATAAGAACATGGATTATAAAATAGTAGACAATATGACAACTGTGATTGATAACTTATTAGAATGTATAACTATTGAAATATGTGAAGAAAAAAGCAAAAATGTATTAGTCAGCTGTATATATAGAGCACCAGGATCTAGTATTGAAACATTCACTGACTGTATGGGAAAAATGTTCTCAAAAACTAATCAAAAAACTGTGTTCATTTGTGGTGACTTAAATATTGATCTGCTCAATCCAAATAAGCATAAAATAACAGATGAATTTATCAGTATAATGTACAGTATGAGTTTATATCCAAAAATCACCAGGCCAAGCAGAATTACATCCCATAGTGCCACCTTAATTGATAATATATTCAGCAATGATATTGAGAATAACACTGTAAGTGGATTATTAATCAATGACATTAGTGATCATCTACCAGTTTTCATCGTTTATAATAGAAACCATCGGCGGAATCAGCCAGAGGAGAAAATAAAATACAGGCGAGTGCGGACAGAGGAAAACATGAACACACTAAAGAAGGATTTACAGGAGCAAAACTGGGAAAAGGTATACAGTGAAAGTGATGTTGATAGTGCATATGAAACTTTTTTACAAATATTTACATCATTATATGATAAAAATTGTCCAATTAAACAAGACTACAGAAAACAAAAAATCCAAGCTCGACCATGGATGACGAAAGGGTTACGAAATGCATGTAATAAGAAAAATACACTGTATAGAGAATTCATAAAACTAAAGACTAAAGAGGCAGAAAATAGATATAAGAAATACAAAAATAGATTAACTAATATTATACGGGTATGTAGGAAGGAATATTATAGTAACATATTATATAATAACAAAAACAATATTAAAGGATATGGGATATATTAAATAGCATTATCAAAAATGGTAATAAAAAACAGAGTTACCCTCAGTATTTCATTGATAATAATGTCAAGAAGGAAAATAAGGATGAGGTAGTCAACGGTTTTAATAATTTTTTTGTAAATATTGGACCAAGCTTGGCAGAAAAAATTCCCGATTCCCAACCTGAGGATTGGGATAATAATCTCATAGAAAGAAATCCCTGTTCAATGTTCCTCACAGCAGTGGATGGAAATGAAATTATAGACATTGTGAATAATTGTAAATATAAACATCTACCGATTTAAATGAAATTGATATGGTGGTGGTAAAACAGGTCATTGAATGGATTGTAGAACCATTAACATACATCTGTAACTTATCATTTCAAACCGGTAAATTTCCCAATCAAATGAAAATAGCTAAGGTTGTGCCGCTGTATAAGACTGGGGATAGACACCACTTCACTATTATAGACCTGTTTCTTTGCTTCCACAATTTTCCAAATTATTAGAAAAGTTATTCAATAATAGATTAGACAAATTCATAAATAAACATAAATTACTTACTGATAGTCAATATGGATTCAGAGCACATAGTTCAACATCACTTGCATTAATAGAATCAGTGAGGAGATTACAAACGCCATAGACCACAAATTACATTCAGTTGGAATATTTATAGACCTTAAAAAGGCTTTGATACAATTAATCATGACATATTAATCAATAAACTTGAACAGTATGGGATTAGGGGGTTGGTGTTGCACTGGGTGAGAAGCTACTTAAGTAACAGAAAACAGTTTGTGAAGTTGGGGGGAATATACATCATCATGCTTGGACAATGCTTGTGGCGTCCCACAGGGGTCAGTATTGGGTCCAAAACTGTTTCTAATTTATATAAATGATATTGTCAATGTTTCCAAAATATTAAAATTAGTATTATTTGCAGAGGACACAAGCATTTTTTGTTCAGGGGGGGATTTGCAGGAGTTACTGAGGAGGATCAGTATAGAAATGGGAAAATTGAAAATATGGTTTGACAGAAATAAATTATCATTAAACTTAAGTAAAACAAATACATGTTATTTGGCTATTGTAATACAGACATACAGGTTCAGTTACAAGTCGAGGGGGTAGATATTGAAAGGGTACATGAAAATAAGTTTCTGGGGGTGATAATAGATGATAAGATAAACTGGAAGACTCATATAAAACATATACAAAGTAAACTGTCAAGAAGCATTTCAGTTCTAAACAAAGCGAAAACATATTCTGGACCACAACTCACTCCGCATTCTTTACTGCTGACTGGTTTTACCATATTACAGTACTGTGCAGAGGTATGGGTTAATACTTATAAAGGTACAACACAATCACTATCAGTAATGCAGAAAAGAGCTATAAGAATTATTCATAATACTGGCTATAGAGATCATACAAATCCACTATTTTTACAATCCAAATTCTTAAAATTCACAGACTTGGTTCATTTTCAAACAGTACAAATTGTGTATAAAGCAATAAACAATTTACTTCCAGCAATATTAAAAATATGTTTTTTAACAGATCAGGGGATTACAGTCTGAGGGGGAAATTTAATTTAAAGCATCAGTGGGCACGAACAACATTAAAAGGTTTCTGTATTTCTGTCTGTGGGGTGAGGATGTGGAACAGATTGGGAGTGGGGCTCAAGCAATGTCCAAGCATGAACCAGTTCAAAACAGCGGTACAAAAATATGTTTTTTTCTGGGTATAGGGAGGAGAAGGGTAATGAGGGTTAGGGTGTTTTTGTTTTTTGCTTCGGCTTGTAAATATATAGTATTTTGTATGTAAGTAGGTATGTGTAGGTGTATATTTATGTTTGTGTATATATATGTATATATATATATTGATATCGGTTTAGGTGGTAGGAATTTATGTGTATATGTGGCAAAGGGTATTACTGGTTGTGGGGAAGAAGGGGTAGGGATAAATAAGCTGATGCTTCACCCTACCCCTTTTCGGACATGTTGGGTACACAGTAGGAACTTTTTTGTTGTTGTCTTTACTGATCTATCTTGTAATTGTTGTTGTATCAAATGTTCGAAATAAACAGTTTTCATTCATTCATTCATTCATTCATAGTATTCCAACAAGTCCACTCAACTGATTTTCACATAAATGTTGTTGGAGTTTGTGCATTTGTTTCATAATGACTGAAATATTATACATTATTATCACTTTACCGGGGCATTGCTGGGCTGGTATCTTAGATTTACATTGACGCTATCTGGCTATACCTGCCCGCTGTGCGTAAACAAGTGACGTCATAGCGCGCAGCCCAAGAACTGTCCACAGAGGGGAAAAAAATAAATAAAAAGGCGAGAAGTGTATGTTGGTCCCAATATGGATATTCCGGATGATTTTCTCATGGATAGTACGACAACAGCAGCCATGAGCAGCCAGCTTGATGAGGACATGCTGGCGAATTTGGAGAGCAGCGCGCCAGCCGACATGACAAAAGTTAAAGTGAGCCAGCTGTTTATGTAGCGTTACATGTTGTGTATCTCAGTAAAAAGTGATAATAATGCAAATAACATGCTGCTGTCGTGCACGTCGGGCCTCTGAAAATGCATGTTATTGTATTATTGTTGAAAATGCTGTTTTTGCTCAGCTTGAACTGTAATAACTGGGATTTGAGGAGGATATGAGATGTATAACTCTGGATTATTAGTGTTAATAACAAGTCCTTATTGTTGTAACATTATGCTCTCAGCTTAAAGGAGCATAATGGAAAATGAGTGTCTTCAAATGATATTATGCAAATGTTAATGGGGTTGATATTAAGTTGACATGATTCTCTTTTTCGCCTGGAGAAACATGTTCAGCAATGACGTTGATTCCAACATGAAGGTGGGTCCAATGAGTTGCACATTAAACTGCTTATAAGTACTAAACCCTCCTTTTAAATAATCATTTCATTGAACCCCGTGTGATGATAAAATGTCATGATTATTGCCTCTGGAATTGTATGTTCCTAATGCCTTTTTTTTTTTTGGCACAACTTATAAGCCACATAGTTTTTGGTACCACTAATGAATCTTCCTTTGAGAACCGTTAGATTTCTGTGGGTATAAAACTGGCAATATTGGAATACAAATCAATTCTGCTGCTGAGGACATAGTCATTGCCACACAGATTACTGTCTCACTAGATTCATTTGAAGTTGCCAGTGTTTCCACACAGATCAATACCATACAGCTAAAAACAAATCCCTCAAAGGTGCCCTTCATATTCTGCACTGTAAATGAGTTAATAAAGATTTGAAAATGGTCTGTCAATAGGAGCAGTCAAATAAAATAGTTCATGAAAATTATGAAAAGAATTTCAATCCATAAGTCATCAAAGCGAAAGCTGCTCAATGATAGATATCAAGCTGCATGCCAGCAAATAGATAAAAAACAAATGTGTTCTGTGTAGTGATGGAGGTCCAAGTACTAATGTCTCAAGAAGGACTTCATTACAGTTCTGCCAGATTGCTCCCAGTACACCCGTCAGTGCATTGCATTGTTGAACATTGACATCGCCATATGACTGGGCGAATATGAAGCAACACAGGTGTAAAGTACTTTGAGCATCCACTTCAGATAAGCATGCAATTTATAACTACAGTCTATTTATCATGCCAGTCTGTTTATTTGGACCAATACAGTTGTAATAGTTACTTTAATAGCCATTTTCTTAAATATAAAACTGAAACTACCTAACATTCAATATTTTTTTTTTTTTAAATCAGTCCATGTTCTCTATTACCTCTGCCTCTCTGTGTGTTTTGTTGGCAACTGCATCTCATCACAAGTAATTCAAAAAATAAATTACAAATTTCCAAGCAATTTTATGGTGAGATATTCGTTGGATCAGGGACGGCTTTGTTAAATCTTGAGGCAGATCCACAAATGGTGCACAGTCTTTATTTTTATCCCTGTATTTTGATTCTGTATCTTTCATGGTATTTCAACAGTCTCATGACATCACAAAGATCTGTACATATGCTGAGATGGAATTCTAGCGTAATCTCAGTTTGCTTTAAAATTCCACGAAGACCTGTCAATCCATCATTAAAAAAAACCTCTTTCATTGGTTTGCTAGTACACCTTGTATTTTTTCCTCAGCCCGAGTAGTTGTGTTGTCACCCACTGTGTCTATCTGACCATCCATTAGTTTGTCAAACCAGCATGTGAATGTGACTGAAGACCACTGGATGATCAAATAATCTCTCAAAGTGAATTTGACTGTAAGCTTCTGACCTAGAGGTCTTAGGTTCACCACATGTTGCTGTATCCCAGACTGAAATGCTTCGGGTAAAAAATAATTCCAAGAATACAGCCCATCTCTCCATCCTTCTACAGTATAGCCCTTCTTTATGGCCACTAGGGTGTAACGCTACAAAAAATCATGGTTCGGTAAATACCTCGGTTTTGAGATCACGGTTCGGTTCATTTTCGGTACAATATGGGAACAAAATGCAAAACTTAAATTTGCTTGTTGTTTAAACCAACAATTTATTGTAACATACAAACAGGAAAATAAAATAATTGCAAAGTGCTGCCTGGTAATAAGTTAAATAAAATGGTCTCAAATAAACAACAAATATATGAAATATTATAACAAAACCTTTCTACAAGTAAAGAGCAGCACAACGGTTCCAGCATGAAGCCCCGTTCAGTTTTATTCAACTTTCATATTTTTTTGCCAGAAAAATGAACTTGTCCAAAACTGTCACACTCTATAAGGAATTTTTTTTTAAGAGAATTAATGTTAAAGACTCCCTTTACTTATGTACAATTTATTTTATTTTCTTATCTCTTTCTATTAACTGTTTTTTAAATGTTTGTTAGTATCTTTTAAATAAACTTTTGAAAACAAAGACATTGTGAGAGAGGGCAGAAAAGTGAGTAAAACCACCTTAAAAATATTTAAAACCACAAATAAACTTGATTCTTGATCTGTTTATTTTATTTTGCCATTAAAATGGCCAATCACTTATTAAAATAAAATACTTCTCAAGGCCGGGCTTCTCAAAGTCTGGGCACTATTTAAACACAGCGCAGCAAATGACGTCAGTAGGCTGAGTGAGTCTGAGTGAGGAGGATTGTAGATATCCCTGCGCTCAGTGCTTTCAGGTTGCTGCAGGCAGCGGTGGAGGAGAGACCTGCCTGCCGCTCGGTGACAACAGACACGTTCACGTTCAGTTGCCAAACATCAGAAAAGTCTCCAGTAATACTGGGAAAAGTAGCTTGATTTGTCGCTAGTCGCTTTTGACAAAATAAGTCGTTAGGAGGGTTTGGAAAGTCTGTACAGATTTAGCAAGAAAGTCACCCAGTTGGCAACACTGAATGTAAACACGCAACGCAAACTCACCCATGCACAGCCCTGTACCGAACTGAACGTCCCGTACCGAAATGGTTCAATACAAATACATGTATTGTTACAAACCCTTAATGACCACCAATGCAAAGACTTTTGTAATTGTCCAGAAAATACCTCAAAAAGCCCCCCCCCCCAAATCTGAATTAAATGATCTATAAAACTCAGTGAGGTCCAGTGTAAAAATTAATTTAATTTTATGAATTTTGGATTGTTGCCTTTTTAAAAAAATTTTGAACAGGATTTTCTGAAGTTATATTGGTTGTGCTAATTTTTGGAAAATTGTTATGTTTAATGCTAATCTACTTTCACTTCTTTCAGCTGCATGATTCCATGCACGGTTTCTAAACTACCATTAAAATAACATACCAATTCTATGTATTTGACTCAAGCATCAAAGTGGACAGGCAAGTATGTTTAAAAAGCCCTGTGAATCTCCCTATTTCATTTAAAAACACAGAATGCTGCTGATTTGCTTGGGTTTGGCTTGTGTTTGTACAGTTTTGGAAATTTGTCAGGCTGTCCTACAACCAATCTTGATTAGGACTGGCTATGGCTTAATTTAATGTCACGAAGATCCACTTTATCACAGCTGACACCTGACCTTCTCCCCTGTCCAGGAATTGTACCTTAATATCCGAGAACCTGGCAAAAGGGAGCGCTAATTGTGCTTCGCTTTAATCAGAGCACTAATGAGAGCACAAATCTAAAACAATGAGCTGGAGTGAGGGCTGTCGATCTGGACCAGTCGGACGGATCCCAGTGGACTGGCAGCCTGTATAGTCACATGATTATCAGAAGGTGTTTTATACTGAACTACAGGGCTGCAACTAATGGTTAGTTTTGTAATCGATTAATCAAAAGATAATTTTTTTTACTAATCTGTTCATTTCTGTAATTGCTTAATCAACTGACATTTTTTCTGATTAATCTAATAATAACCAAGTGTTAGTCTGTGTGTGCTTACTGTCCACTGCCCATTGAGCAGTGCACCAGACCCTTCATTCTCTTCCTGGGGGTGGTGGGTCCTCGTGGAAGTAACGCAATGCCATGCCCCCTGCATGGGGGTGGGGGTAGTAACTCATAGGTCTGCGCCTAATTATTATTTTCTTTATCGATTAATCTGTTGATTAATCAATTGGTTGTTTGTTACAGAAAATGGTGAATAAATATCAATCCGTGTTTCCCAAAGCCCGAGATGACATCCTCAAATGTCTTGTTTTGTCAAAAAACCCAAAATATTCAGTGTAATGTCAAGAGAAGAGGAAAAAGAAGAAAAAATACTTACATTTAAGAAACTGAAATGGGAGAATTTTGACTCAAAACAATTGATTACAAAATAGTTGGTGATCCACTAAATATCAATTAATTGATTAACTGTTTTCAGCTCTTCTGTACTATGCATATTCAACTCAGTTATTACCTAATGTAGTACACATATGTATGATGTGTACCTGCATGAGCAGCAAGGCAATTTTTACTAAGTTAAAGAAAATGATGTCATCCCAGTTGCTGCGAAAAATGTTGTATTGCGTAAAATCAGGTTTAGGGGTCATTTATCTTGCTATTGTAGCAGGATGGATCAATCAATCAATCAATTTTTTTTATATAGCGCCAAATCACAACAAACAGTTGCCCCAAGGCGCTTTATATTGTAAGGCAAGGCCATACAATATATAGTAAACACCCCAACGGTCAAAACGACCCCCCTGTGAGCAGCACTTGGCTACAGTGGAAGGAAAAACTCCCTTTTAACAGGAAGAAACCTCCAGCAGAACCAGGCTCAGGGAGGGGCAGTCTTCTGCTGGGACTGGTTGGGGCTGAGGGAGAGAACCAGGAAAAAGACATGCTGTGGAGGGGAGCAGAGATCGATCACTAATGATTAAATGCAGAGTGGTGCATACAGAGCAAAAAGAGAAAGAAACAGTGCATCATGGGAACCCCCCAGCAGTCTACGTCTATAGCAGCATAACTAAGGGATGGTTCAGGTCACCTGATCCAGCCCTAACTATAAGCTTAGCAAAAAGGAAAGTTTTAAGCCTAATCTGCAGCTGGTTGTGGCAGATGAGTGTTTGCATAAAAGAGGGAGTGTGTGTGCTCTTCTTTCTCTTTCTGGAGACTGACTACAGGTGTTTGGACGTGTTCACTTCCATGTTCCCGTGAAGACAGGTAGGCGCCGGCCACAGCTGCAGGCTCGTTGAGGTGTAGTGGTGAGTGTTTAAGGAGGTGGTTTTGTTGTACAGAGACCTGTGTGGGCTGTCGTTGGTGGTGCGCTGCTGAGTTTGTGGTGCTCTTGACGCTCTGGGGTGGTGTCGAGTTACAGCTGATTGCTGTGACGGACGGTTCGGTATGTACAGCACAAAGTAAGCTCCTCTTTCAGATATTTGTTTTATATTTATTTGTTTAAAATGTAGGATTTTGGACCAAGCTGTGGAAGGAGGCCCTGCTGCTTTGCTCTGGTGCTCTGCTGAAAGATTTCGTCCCATGAGACCAGTGGATGTGCCCTGTTTGCTGCGGCGGCTTTACGCTCAGTGTGGACATTTGGAAAACTCTGCCAGCTGCGTGTGCTGCCGGGCTGCGTGATGCAAGGGCGCCCTCATGTGGTCATAATTGGGGGTGTTTTAAATTAGTTTTTTACAAAATTGTCTTTTTAACTAGAACTTCAATTGTTAATAAATTATTTGTTTGTATTTGGGAACCACGTCTCTGTCTCAATTACAACGAACCTATGTGTCTTAGGTTGAAGTTATTCAACTGTCGAATTCCCTGGGTGAAATTCCCAGGGTGGTGTCAGAAGTCCGACATACCATGTTCATTCATGATTTCTAATTGCCTTGACGATTGAGGAGTAAATTGTCCACTTTGCCACACTATTATCATGCATTCTCACTCACTCATCTTCAACCGTTTACTCCAATTAAGGGTCACAGGGGGCTGGAGCCTATCCCAGCAGTCATAGAACGTGAGGGTCACATATAGACAGACAAACACATTCACATCTGCACGCCCACCTATGGACTATTTTTAAAGATTCCAATCCACCTAACCTGCACGTCTTTGGATGTGGGAGTAAGCCGTAGCACCCAGAGGGAACCCACACAAACATGGGAGAACATGCAAACTCCACACAGAGAGGCCACAGGTGGGAATCGATCCCATGACCTTCATGCTGTGAGGCAACAGTGCTAACCACTAAGTCACCGTACTGCCCATTATCATTTATTATTTATTATTGTTGTTGTTGCTGTTTCTGAAAGTGCAAACACTTGTCAAGAGATTGGGAGAATTATTAAAACTGGTCTTAATAGTATGAAAAGACGACATAATTAAAAATAATGAGCTGAATAGGTTGCCTGGGTACGTGCTGTGTTTTCTGCAGGTTTCATGACGCTTCCTCTGAGCCAAACATGCAATTATCTGAACAGGAACATTGCAGTTCAACCAGAGAGGCAGCGGACTTCTAATTAATCAACGCCTGCAGATTCTAAACAGTGAATTCCTGAAAAGTTTGTGTCAAAAAGATTTTAGGATGAGGAATGGTGTCAGTTCTGCATTTTATTTGGCTTATTATATTGGCTTTATTTGGCTTGTCTTTTGAAAAAAATGACATGGACATTTGTTCTGTATTTTGGGGTGTGTGTGTGTGTTCTCATGAAGGCAGAAGGATGTAGTTATCGAGATGACGTGTGTAATGAGATGTAAGCTGAGTTGTAAACATCAACACTGCTGATTTGAAAGAGAAAATCAGTAATTTAGCCACATTGGCAGCCAGACGTACCATAAGCAGCTGTGATATGTGCATGCCAACACACATTGCTGCCAATCACCTACATTGTTCTAATATTAATATGATGGCATATTAAAGACACTGTAAGCAAAGAAAAAAATGGAGAGGAAGCAAAAAAAACTCATTTTAGAAGAGAGTTGTCTCTCACTCCTTTCTTTATCTCTCACATGCGGACACCACACACACACACACACACACACACATGCACAGAAAAAAAACCTTGCCTTGTCCAGTGAACATATATAATAATTAATATGAATTTGCAGCTATGTTCAGAGCTGTTGCACCTCACAAATGTGCATGTTTGTCATTTGGTGCCTGTGGAGCAATGAGGTTGATTTTCATTACAAAGTGACATGATGAGGCTCTTTAAAAAAAAAAAAAAAAAAAAAAAAATCACACTTTTCTTCTCGAAGGACCAGAAAATCACTCACTTACTTATTAAAGCTCACTTATTAAATCTCACTCACTTATTAAATTTATAGCTTTATACTCTGAGAATATTCACTTTTTTAAGTTCTTCCAGAAGACTGATTTATTACAAATGTGGATACAGAGTTATAAATTTGGTTTGGCGTCAGTCCCCGTTGCAGCAGTGGGATGAGCAGGGACTATCAAATCCTGCCGATGAAGGAGGCAGGGGACAGAGCCCATCCCTGGCAAAAGACAGAGAACATCTGGTGGCAGCAGGGCAGTGGAGGGAACATCGTGGGGAACTGAAAAACAGTAAGCTGTGAGTGAGACATTGAAGTTTTAAAAGGATGTGCTGGAGTAATATTGATTTGTTGTGATGATTAACACCTGTTTCGGATTATGTTCATGGCTGAAGTCAATTAGCTGATTGTGAGAGACTCTGAATCAAGAGTCCCCTGGTAGAACTTGCTGTACGCTGCATTTCTTGGAGAGTTGTGGAAATTTTTACAATGTGTGTCAGCAGGACATTCGTCGCCGGTAAAACTCAATTTGCGACCGTAAAATCCAGCATTACTGTCCGCAAATCATCAGACACAACAGGGCCCCTAATTTAAAATGCAATCAGCCACTTGCAGGTAAAATAAGACAAACCCTTCTTCATGGCTCAGGTGCTGAATCCAGCATTAATATATTTTCTTCATATAAGTAGAGAGTATGTGGAACTCTCCATGCATGGGTGGTGGAATAGCGGGTTTTGGTGTGTGCGTGTGTGTGTGTGTGTGTGTGTCTGCAATCCATACTGTGTCAGTTCGGGCCTGCTTTTACATATACAAAATGCAGATGCTAGCAGATCCGTGTAATTACTTTCTGGTTTGATGAATCTCATTGTGTGTGTTAAACATTCACATATTCACCACCCAGCATTTTGTGCACTCAGGTAGACTGACAAAATTGCATATTTATTAGGATAGACATATTAAATGGGCAATTTTTTATTTTAGTTTTTTACTCATTTGAAAGATATAAAGCCTGGAAAGGTGGAGATATGCTCTGTAGAGAAGAGGAATGAAAGTCAGTTGGATCAAGACTGAGTAAATGTGTGTGAATGAGAGGGAGCAACCAATGAGAATAGGTGAATGAGTGGAATAGTGCAGTTACAAGGAGTAGAGGTGGTGAAAGAAGATGAGTTTAAATACTTGGGGTCAACTGTCCAAAGTAATTGAGAGTGTGGTAGAGAGGTGAAGAAGAGAGTGCAAGCAGGGAGGTGGAGTGGGTGGAGAAAGGTGCCATGAGTGATTTGTGACCGAAGAATATCAGCAAGAGTGAAGGGGAAAGTTTACAAGACAGTAGTGAGACCAGCTATGTTGTGTGGCTTAGAGACATTGGCACTAACAAAAAGACAGGAGGCAGAGCTGGAGGTGGCAGAGCTGAAGATGTTGAGATTCTCTTTGGGAGTGACAAGAATGGACAGGATTTGGAATGAACATATCAGAGCGACAGCTCAGGTGGGACAGTTTGGAGACAAAGTCATTGAGGTGAATTTGAGATGGTCTGGACATGTGCAGAGGAGGGACACGGGGTATATAGGGAGAAGGATGCTGAGGATGGAGCCACCAGGCAGGAGGAGAAGAGGGAGGCCAAAGAGGAGGTTTATGGACATGCTGATGGAGGACATGCAGGTGGTTAGTGTGACAGAGGACGTTACAGAGGACAGGGTGAGATGGAAACGGGAGCAGCCGAAAAAGACATGCAACGAAATGCAAACCTTCTGTAAATCACACCCCAAGTGTCCAGGTTATTATTCAGCAACATTTTTCAAAAATTTGTAAGCAACACAGTTTTTTAAACAACCCTTATCAAATGTTCTGGTTCTCCCCGTTTATCAGGACTCAGTTTAATGGAGTTGATTTTGGGCTTGTCTGAACACTGTGTTTTGGTCAAATTGGTTCCAGCCTTTCTTAAATAATCCTAAAATCCCAACCAACAAACTGGTGTGAGCAAAATCATAATTTCCATAGCAAACCTATAAAATATGAGTACTAAATATGAAACTAAAGGCATGCCTGTTCCAAAGCAACAAATAACAGGAAACCAAAAAGAAACACTCACTTAAATTCGCATATTTAAGTTACAGCTGTGACTGCATATGTGTTAGGGTGAGAAGTTATTTGCATCCTCGCTGCTTTTTCTCCATTTTGTTGACAGTACTATCAGGTCACACAGACACTCCAGAAACACACAAAGAAAATAATACCTTCCAGCCACTGAGAAAAAAATATCTTTCACCTCTGCCCCATTATGAATAGTGCTGGCATTGTGTTGACAGTATCATTGTTCTTTCAGATATCTTCACTAATTGGCAGAGTGTGAAGTTAAATTACTCTGTCCCCGTCCAGAAAATAGACATTTTTAGATGATAGAGCTTAAGATGAGTGTGAAAACACTGCAAATATACAGATTCCAGGTTGTTTGTAAAGTTTGCTAGCTATGTGTTTCACAGTTTCTGATTTTAATATAACCATAAATATACGAATAATCCTCCATTGTAACGTCTTTTGATACATATTTATTAGTTTACAAGAGACAATAAAATATTTACATTGGCTATCTATGTAATTCTGTTAGTTTGTTCCTTGAACTGAACTTTGTGGTAAAGAAAAGAAAAGACAAAAACACATGCATAAAATTGCCAAATTGCCTGTCTGCATGTATGCAGACAGAGGCAATCAGTCACGGAGAAACTGAGGAGTGCTGACATCTGCCATTTGGTGGTATTTTCGGTCAAACATGAAAGCCGCAAGAATGGAAAGTTGATTGGACAAATAGTTTTGGAGAAATTAGGGATATGAGCTAACAACAGTGAACAATGGATGGTGATAATTAAATTCTGGACTCATATGCCATTCCAGCAGAGGGCGGTAAATCATATATATATATATATATATATATATATATATATATATATATGTATATATTAAAAGCCAAGTGGCCTCTGTGTGTGTGCCTGTGCATGTGTGCATATAAATTCAATCACGTACGAACTGTGGAGAGCTGACATTTGCTGTCTGGTATACACTTATGTGTTTCTGGTAAAGGATGAATGCCACCAAAACGGAACATTGATAAGACTAATATTTTTGGAGGAACTATGGATATTAGCTAACAACACTGAACAATGGACGTTGATAATTACATTCTGGACTCACACGCCATTCCAGCAGGGAGAGGTAAATCATCTATATACGAGGTCTGTCCGTAAAGTATAGGTCCTTTTTATTTTTTTCAAAAACTATATGGATTTCATTCATATGTTTTTACGTCAGACATGCTTGCACCCTCGTGCGCATGCGTGAGTTTTTCCATGCCTGTCAGTGACGTCATTCGCCTGTGAGCACTCCTTGTGGGAGGAGTCGTCCAGCCCCTCGTCGGAATTCCTTTGTCTGAGAAGTTGCTGAGAGACTGGCGCTTTGTTTGATCAAAATTTTTTCTAAACCTGTGAGACACATCGAAGTGGACACGGTTCGAAAAATTAAGCTGGTTTTCAGTGAAAATTTTAACAGCTGATGAGAGATTTTGAGGTGATTCTGTCGCTTTAAGGACTTTTCACGGTGCAAGACGTCGTGCAGCGCTCTCAGGCAGCGTCATCAGCCTGTTTCAAGCTTAAAACCTCCACATTTCAGGCTCTATTGATCCAGGACGTCGTGAGAGAACAGAGAAGTTTCAGAAGAAGTCGGTTTCAGCATTTTATCCGGATATTCCACTGTTAAAGGAGATTTTTTTAATGAAAGACGTGCGGACGGGTCCGCGCGTCGGGACGCAGCCGACGCGGTGCGGCGGCACAGGAAAAACACCTCCGTGTTGATAACCATTTGTAAAATCCAGTTGGCTTTTGATGGCTTTCAGTGGAGTGAGTATATGAGAAATTGTTTATCAGCTGGAGATGTTCCAACGTGTCCTCAAGGCTTCCAACAGAGGTGTTTTTGCTGTGGCGGAGCGTCGCGGCGGCTGCGAGCCGACGCTGCAATCCGCCCGCACGTCTTTCATTAAAAAAATCTCCTTTAACAGTGGAATATCCGGATAAAATGCTGAAACCGACTTCTTCTGAAACTTCTCTGTTCTCTCACGACGTCCTGGATCAATAGAGCCTGAAATGTGGAGGTTTTAAGCTTGAAACAGGCTGATGACGCCGCCTGAGAGCGCTGCGCGACATCTCGCACCGTGGGAAGTCCTTAAAGTGACAGTGTCACCTCAAAATCTCTCATCAGCCGTTAAAATTTTCACTGAAAACCAGCTTAATTTTTCGAACCATGTCCACTTCGATGTGTCTCACAGGTTTAGAAAAAATTTTGATCAAACAAAGCGCCAGTCTCTCAGCAACTTCTCAGACAAAGGAATTCCGACGAGGGGCTGGACGACTCCTCCCACAAGGAGTGCTCACAGGCGAATGACGTCACCGACAGGCGTGGAAAAACTCACGCATGCGCACGAGGGTTCAAGCATGTCTGACGTAAAAACATATGAATGAAATCCATATAGTTTTTGAAAAAAATAAAAAGGACCTATACTTTACGGACAGACCTCGTATTACAACCCCAATTCCAATGAAGTTGGGACGTTGTGTAAAATGTAAATAAAAACAGGATACAATGATTTGCAAATCCTCTTCAACCTATATTCAATTGAACACACGACAAAGACAAGATATTTAATGTTCATCATGATAAAATTTGTTGTTTTTGTGCAAATATTTGCTCATTTTGAAATGGATGCCTGAAACACATTTCAAAAAAGCTGGGACAGTGGTATATTTGCCACAGTGTTACATCACCTTTCCTTCTAACAACACTCAAGTGTTTGGAAACTGAGGACACTAATTGTGAGTGTCATGATTGGGTATAAAAGGAGCATCCCCCAAAAGTCTCAGCTGTTCACAAGCAAAGATGAGGCGAGGATCACCACTTTGTGAACAACTGTGTGACAAAATAGTCCAACAGTTTAAGAACAATGTTTCTCAATTTAGGGATTCCATCATCTACAGTCCATAACATCATCAGAAGATTCAGAGAATCTGGACAACTTTCTACACTTAAGCAGCAAGGCTGAAAACCAACATTGAATACCCGTGACCATCGATCCCTCAGGCAGCACTGCAATAAAACCCGACATCATTGTGTAAAGGATCTTACCGCGTGGGCTCAGGAACACTTCAGAAAACCATTGTCAGTTAACAGAGTTTGTCGCTACGTCTACAAGTGCAAGTTAAAACTCTACCATACAAAGTGAAAGCCATACATCAACAACATCCAGAAACGCCACCGCCTTCTCTGGGCCCGAGCTCATTTGAAATGGACAGACGCAAAGTGGAAAAGTGTGCTGTGGTCTGATGAGTCCACATTTCAGAATGTTTTTGGAAATCATGGATGTCATGTCAAAAGAGGAAAATGACCATCCAGCATCTGTGATGGTATGGGGGTGTGTTAGTGCCCATGGCATGGGCAACTTACACATCTGTGATGGCACCATCAATGCTGAACGGTACATCCAGGTTTTAGAGCAACGCATGCTGCCATCCAAGCAATGTCTTTTTGAGGGACATCCCTGCTTATTTCAGCAAGACAATGCCAAGCCCCATTCTGCACGTGTTACAACAGCCTGGCTTCGTAGTAAAAGAGTGCGGGTACTAGACTGGCCTGCCTGCAGTCCAGACCTATCGCCCATTGAAAATGTGTGGCGCATTATGAAGTGCAAAATACGACAACGGAGACCCCAGACTGTTGAACAACTGAAGTCGTACATCAAGCAAGAATGGGAAAGAATTCCACCTACAAAGCTTCAACAATTAGTGTCCTCAGTTCCCAAACGCTTATTGAGTGTTGTTGGAAGGAAAGGTGATCTAACACAGTGGTAAACATGCCACTGTCCCAGCTTTTTTGAAATGTGTTGCAGGCATCCATTTCAAAATGAGCAGATATTTGCACAAAAACAACAAATTTTATCAGTTTGAACATTAAATATCTTGTCTTTGTGGTGTATTCAATTGAATATAGGTTGAAGAGGATTTGTAAATCATTGTATTCTGTTTTATTTACATTTTACACAGCATCCCTACTTCATTGGAATTGGGGTTGTAAAAGTGAAGTGGTGTGTATGCGTGTGTGAATGATTTTATTTAGTAAGTTCAATGTAAATACATAATATATTTGCAAATATATATAAAAAAAATACAAGTGGTTAATGCACTTGGTTTCAGTGCAGAAGGTTCCAGGTTCAAATCCCACCCCTGCCACATTTCTCCATGTAATGTGGAGATGCATCAGGAAGGGCATCCGGCGTAAAACTTGTGCCAATTCAACATGCAGATCCACCTTGGATTTGCTGTGGCGACCCCGAGTGCAAACAAGGGAGCAGCCGAAGGGACTTACTATATAAAAAAAATACATGGATGACACAAGAAAGAGAAAACACTTACTTCCAGTGTGGTCTGTTTAAAAATCAAAAGTATAATAATAATACTGATGATAATGATAATCATAATAATAATAATAATAATAATAGTGGTATGTATATGATAAAACCCTAAACAATTGAGAAATACATTAAGACAGTAAATTAACATTCAAAAATATGTAATTAACAGGACATCAAAGGGTTGAGTTCTTCTTGTAAAAGCTGTTGAGGTCTAAGGTTCTAAAAACATTCTGGACATACACACCATTCCAACTCATTTGCATAATTTATTACCACCCTAAAAATGTCAGCTCCTTATTTTATAAACACAACCCAATCTTGAGCCTGTGGATCCCCACAGGCAACAATCAATATATATTTTTCACTTGGGAATCCATGCAAACACGGGGGAAATGCTCACAGAAAAGATCAAGTTGAATTTGAACCTGGTGTCGCCAACCAAACAGTCCCCCTTGCCATCACTGCACATGCATCATTTCAGAGCGTCCACAGCAATTCACCGATTATCTGCTCACTGATTATCTTGTTTCTGCTTAAAACTGCACTCCAGTCATCATCTCTCTCAGCGACAGATATCTGAAGCTTTTGTACAATAGTCACTTCCACATAAACTCAGCATGATTTCATAATAAAAAACGAGGACTGATCAGAGCACCACAGCAGCACATCTGAGTCTGACTCTCTGAGTCTGATGCTCTACACCCAAAGCAATCAAAGGGAATAATGTGATTATTAACCATCAGATCACAAAGTAAAACCTCTTAAATCATTCTAAAGTCAGTTTTAAGCAGAAACAAGGCTGTTTTAATCAGAAACGAGGCGATAATCGGTGAATTGCTGCTGACACTCTGAAATGACGCATGCACAGTGAAGGCAATGCAAACCAATTTTTAGGGGGTGCTGTTCGGTCGGCAACACCGGGACCTTACGATACGATATGATACACTTTATTGTCCCTTCTGGGAAATTTGTCTTGGACTCCAAGAGCTGCACAAGTAAAACTGCCATGACATAATTACATGACTCATGCATATTACATACGAGGGCTGTCCGTAAAGTATAGGTCCTTTTTATTTTTTTTCAAAAACTATATGGATTTCATTCATGTTTTTACGTCAGACATGCTTGCACCCTCGTGCGCATGCGTGAGTTTTTCCATGCCTGTCGGTGACGTCATTCGCCTGTGAGCACGCCTTGTGGGAGGAGTCGTCCAGCCCCTCGTCGGAATTCCTTTGTCTGAGAAGTTGCTGAGAGACTGGCGCTTTATTTGATCAAACTTTTTTCTAAACCTGTGAGACACATCGAAGTGGACACGGTTTGAAAAATTAAGCTGGTTTTCAGTGAAAATTTTAACAGCTGATGAGAGATTTTGAGGTGATTCTGTCGCTTTAAGGACTTTTCACGGTGCAAGACGTCGCTCAGCGCTCTCAGGTAGCGTCATCAGCCTGTTTCAAGCTGAAAACCTCCACATTTCAGGCTCTATTGATCCAGGACGTCGTGAGAGAACAGAGAAGTTTCAGAAGAAGTCGGTTTCAGCATTTTATCCAGATATTCCACTGTTAAAGGAGATTTTTTTAATGAAAGACATGCGGACGGGTCCGCGCGTCGGGACGCAGCCGACGCGGCGTGGCGGCACAGGAAAAACACCTCCGTGTTGATAACCATTTGTTAAAATCCAGTTGGCTTTTGATGGCTTTCAGTGGAGTGAGTATATGAGAAATTGTTTATCAGCTGGACATGTTCCAACTTGTCCTCAAGGCTTCCAACAGAGGTGTTTTTCCTGTGGCGGAGCATCGCGGCGGCTGCGAGCCGACGCTGCAATCCGGATATCCGGATAAAATGCTGAAACCGACTTCTTCTGAAACTTCTCTGTTCTCTCACGACGTCCTGGATCAACAGAGCCTGAAATGTGGAGGTTTTAAGCTTGAAACAGGCTGATGACGCTGCCTGAGAGTGCAGCGCGACGTCTCGCACCGTGAAAAGTCCTTAAAGCGACAGAATCACCTCAAAATCTCTCATCAGCTGTTAAAATTTTCACTGAAGACCAGCTTAATTTTTCGAACCATGTCCACTTCGATGTGTCTCACAGGTTTAGAAAAAATTTTGATCAAACAAAGCGCCAGTCTCTCAGCAACTTCTCAGACAAAGGAATTCCGACGAGGGGCTGGACGACTCCTCCCACAAGGAGTGCTCACAGGCGAATGACGTCACCGACAGGCGTGGAAAAACTCACGCATGCGCACGAGGGTTCAAGCATGTCTGACGTAAAAACATATGAATGAAATCCATATAGTTTTTGAAAAAAATAAAAAGGACCTATACTTTACGGACAGACCTCGTAACTTAATACACACACCAATCATACATATTGCACATCCCTAATACACATATCCAAATTGCACACACCCCTATTGCACAGCAGTCTTAGATAAACAATTCATGCATATTGCACATATCCCTAAAACACATACCCCTATTGCACAGCTGTCTCCCACATATGGTTAAGGAAAATACTGACAGTGAATAAATAACACTAAAATAACAATGCCACCATGTCATTAACGCACAATCCTACTACCTATCCCAGGAACCATATTTAAGACTCTAACTGATGTGGACACAAATGAGTTTTTAAAGCGATTCAGTTTGCGCTGAGGGACTCTGTATTGCCTACCAGACGATAGGAGTTCATACTCGGGATAGAGGATGTGGGAAGGATCTGACAAAGCTTGCTGTGCTTGTTTGATAACAGACTGTTCAGACCTTGCCCATTTGAGGCAAGAGTGTTTTCTCAGTATTTTGAAAGTCTGTTTTGTCAAAAAGAAAATTACTTTTTTTTCAGCGCCACGTCACATTCAAAGCAGTTTTATGAATGAATGAATAAATAAATAAATATAGTTTCAAACTTTATATTTCAGCACCTTGGAATTTTTCCTTTCAACATAAAAAATATGTAACATCATAAGAAAGAAACCTATTTGAACCATGGCAACGCTGGAATTTTTGACCTCCCCTCCCCCATCACACACACACACACACACACACACACACACACACACACACACACACACACACACACACACACACACACACACACACACACACACACACACACACACACACACACCTCACCTGATCACAGTGCTTTTCCTTCATGTAAGTGTGTTTGTATGATTATACATTAGAAATCAAATCATCAGCATTCTGTGGTACAGTCTTGCATGCTTGTACTGGCTCACAGATGCAGAGTTTTCATGCCTGGATGTCAAAGACAAGGATTTTTTTATTATTATTATTATTATTGCTGGTATCGTAGCATTTCTCTTGTTTCCACAAATGTATAGAAATTCAGTAATCAGCCTGGTATTAATCCATACTAGTGGCAAACTATTTACATTAAAAAGCTGTGACCTTGAGTTTGACCATTTAAGTCAAGGCCAAATGTCAGATGCGCAATAGAAAGGTGGTATTTGAATGCGTGTTAGTGTTTAAAAGTAACCACAGGTGTGTCTGTAACCAACTCCTATTAGTGGACAGTTTAAATATACCCTGTATGGAATTACCTGGCCAAAACTTTGACCTTGACATTTAATACATTTTTGGCCACATAAAATTTTTGGGTCCTTGGATGACCCTGAAACATTCCATCAAGTTCAAATCAAATCAAATCAGTTTTATTTATATAGCGTCAAATCACAACAAACAGTTGCCCCAAGGCGCTTTATATTGTAAGGCAAAAGCCATATAATAATTATAGAAAAACCCCAACGGTCAAACGACCCCCTATGAGCAAGCACTTGGCGACAGTGGGAAGGAAAAACTCCCTTTTAACAAGAAGGAACCTCCAGCAGAACCAGGTTCAGGGAGGGGCAGTCTTCTGCTGGAACTGGTTGGGGCTGAGGAGAGAGAATCAGGAAAAAGACATGCTGTGGAAGAGAGCAGGGATCAATCACTAATGATTAAATGCAGAGTGGTGCATACAGAGCAAAAAGAGAAAGAAACACTCAGTGCATCATGGGAACCCCCCAGCAGTCTAAGTCTATAGCAGCATAACTAAGGGATGGTTCAGGGTGACCTGATCCAGCCCTAACTATAAGCTTTTTCAAAAAGGAAAGTTTTAAGCTTAATCTTAAAAGTAGAGAGGGTGTCTGTCTCCCTGATCTGAATTGGTAGCTGGTTCCACAGGAGAGGAGCCTGAAAGCTGAAGGCTCTGCCTCCCATTCTACTCTTACAAACCCTAGGAACTACAAGTAAGCCTGCAGTCTGAGAGCGAAGAGCTCTATTGGGGTGATATGGTACTAAGAGGTCCCTAAGATAAGATGGGACCTGATTATTCAAAACCTTATAAGTAAGAAGAAGAATTTTAAATTCTATTCAGGAATTAACAGGGAGCCAAAGAAGAGAGGCCAATATGGGTGAAATATGCTCTCTCCTTATAGTCCCTGTCAGCACTCTAGCCGCAGCATTTTGAATTAACTGAAGGCTTTTCAGGGAACTTTTAGGACAACCTGATAATAATGAATTACGGTAGTCCAGCCTAGAGGAAATAAATGCATGAATTAGCTTTTCAGCATCACTCTGAGACAAGACCTTTCTAATTTTAGAGATATTGCACAAATGCAAAAAAGCAGTCCTACATATTTGCTTAATATGCGCATTGAAGGACATATCCTGATCAAAAATGACTCCAAGATTTCTCACAGTATTACTGGAGGTCAGGGTAATGCCATCCAGAGTAAGGATCTGGGTAGACACCATGTTTCTAAGATTTGTGGAGCCAAGTACAATAACTTCAGTTTTATCTGAATTTAAAAGCAGGAAATTAGAGGTTATCCATGTCTTTATGTCTGAAAGACATTCCTGCAGTTTAACTAATTGGTGTGTGTCCTCTGGCTTCATGGACAGATAAAGCTGGGTATCATCTGCGTAACAATGAAAATTTAAGCAATGCTTTCTAATAACACTGCCTAAGGGAAGCATGTATAAAGTGAATAAAATTGGTCCTAGCACAGAACCTTGTGGAACTCCATAATTAACCTTAGTCTGTGAAGAAGACTCCCCATTTACATGAACAAATTGTAATCTATTAGATAAATATGATTCAAACCACTGCAGCGCAGTGCCTTTAATACCTATGGCATGCTCTAATCTCTGTAATAAAATTTTATGGTCAACAGTATCAAAAGCTGCACTGAGGTCTAACAGGACAAGCACAGAGATTACTCCACTGTCTGAGGCCATAAGATCATTTGTAACCTTCACTAATGCTGTTTCTGTACTATGATGAATTCTGAAACCTGACCGAAACTCTTCAAATAGACCATTCCTCTGCAGATGATCAGTTAGCTGTTTTACAACTACCCTTTCAAGAATTTTTGAGAGAACAGGAAGTTTGGAGATTGGCCTATAATTAGCTAAGATAGCTGGGTCAAGTGATGGCTTTTTAAGTAATGGTTTAATTACTGCCACCTTAAAAGCCTGTGGTACATAGCCAACTAATAAAGATAGATTGATCATATTTAAAATCGAAGCATTAACTAATGGTAGGGCTTCCTTGAGCAGCCTGGTAGGAATGGGGTCTAATAGACATGTTGATGGTTTGGAGGAAGTAACTAATGAAAATAACTCACACAGAACAATCAGAGAGAAAGAGTCTAGCCAAATACCAGCATTACTGAAGGCAGCCGAACATAAAGATATGTCTTTGGGATGGTTATGAATAATTTTTTCTCTAATAGTTAAAATTTTATTAGCAAAGAAAGTCATGAAGTCATTACTAGTTAAAGTTAAAGGAATACTCAGCTCAATAGAGCTCTGACTCTTTGTCAGCCTGGCTACAGTGCTGAAAAGAATCCTGGGGTTGTTCTTATTTTCTTCAATTAGTAATGAATAGTAAGATGTCCTAGCTTTATGGAGGGCTTTTTTTATAGAGCAACAGACTCTTTTTCCAGGCTAAATGAAGATCTTCTAAATTAGTGAGACAACATTTCCTCTCCAGCTTACGGGTTATCTGCTTTAAGCTGCGAGTTTGTGGATTACCACGGAGTCAAGCATTTTGATTTAAGGCTCTCTTTTTCAGAGGAGCTACAGCATCCAAAGTTGTGCTCAATGAGGATGTAAAGCTACTGACGAGATAATCTATCTCACTCACAGAGTTTAGGTAGCTACTCTGCACTGTGTTGGTATATGGTATTGAAGAACATAACAAAGAAGGAATCATATCCTTAAACCTAGCTACAGCGCTTTCAGAAAGACTTCTACTGTAATGAAACTTATTCCCCACTGCTGGGTAGTCCATCAGAGTAAATGTAAATGTTATTAAGAAATGATCAGACAACAGGGGGTTTTCAGGGAATACTGTTAAGTCTTCAATTTCTATGCCATATGTCAGAACAAGATCTAAAGTGCAGTTAAAATGGTGGGTGGGCTCATTTACATTTTGAGCGAAGCCAACTGAATCTAATAATAGATTAAATGCAGTGTTGAGGCTGTTATTCTCAGCATCTATGTGGATGTTAAAATCACCCACTATAATTATCTTATCTGAGCTAAGCACTAAGTCAGACAAATGGTCTGAAAATTCACAGAGAAACTCACAGTAATGACCAGGTGGACGATAATAACAAATAAAACTGGTTTTTGAGACTTCCAATTTGGATGGACAAGACTAAGAGTCAAACTTTCAAATGAATTAAAGCTCTGTCTGGGTCTTTGATTAATTAATAAGCTGGAGTGGAATATTGCTGCTAATCCTCCTCCTCGACCTGTGCTTCGAGCATTCTGACAGTGTGTCTCGGGGGTGTTGACTCATTTAAACTAACATAATCATCCTGCTGTAACCAGGTTTCTGTAAGGCAGAATAAATCAATATGTTGATCAATTATTATATCGTTTACTAACAGAGACTTAGAAGAGAGAGACCTAATGTTTAATAGACCACATTTAACTGTTTTAGTCTGTGGTGCAGTTGAAGGTGATATATTATTTTTTCTTTTTGAATTTTTATGCTTAAATAGATTTTTACTGGTTACTGGTGGTTTAGGAGCAGGCACCGTCTCTACGGGGATGGCATATTGGGGGCATGGCAGGGGGAGAGAAGCTGCAGAGAGGTGTGTAAGACTACAACTCTGCTTCCTGGTCCCAACCCTGGATAGTCATGATTTGGAGGGTTTAATAAAATTGGCCAGATTTCTAGAGATGAGAGCTGCTCCATCCAAAGTGGGATGGATGCCGTCTCTCCTAACAAGACCAGGTTTTCCCCAGAAGCTTTGCCAATTATCTATGAAGCCCACCTCATTTTTTGGACACCACTCAGCCAGCCAGCAATTCAAGGAGAACATGCGGCTAAACATGTCACTCCCGGTCCGATTGGGGAGGGGCCCAGAGAAAACTACAGAGTCCGACATTGTTTTTGCAAAGTTACACACTGATTCAATATTAATTTTAGTGACCTCCGATTGGCGTAACCGGGTGTCATTACTGCCAACGTGAATTACAATCTTACCAAATTTACGCTTAGCCTTAGCCAGCAGTTTCAAATTTCCTTCAATGTCGCCTGCTCTGGCCCCCGGAAGACATTTGACTATGGTTGCTGGTGTCGCTAACTTCACATTTCTCAAAACAGAGTCGCCAATAACCCTAACCCTAACCCTAACCCTGATCCTCGGCGGGTGTGTCGCCAAGTAGGGAAAAACGGTTAGAGATGTGAACGGGTTGGTGTTGTACAGGGGGCTTCTGTTTAGAACTATGCTTCTTCCTCACAGTCACCCAGCTGGCCTGCTTTCCCGGCTGCTCGGGATCTGCTGGGGGACAGCTAACGACGGTTAAGCAGAGGTGATTCAGCAGAGAGAGTGCTTTAATTAAGGCTAATTACACTGTGAAATAAATCGTTATCTAATTATTTAGTTATCTAGATCATTCTAACTACTCAGATTAAACAGCTAACAGATACAGCAAAACACCGCTGTGCTCTGGAACAGGAAGTGATACAATACCGCAGTGAGAGCCAACCACCAGTAGAGGTGCAGTGAACATGTTTAATACAAACTATTAATTTAATAGTTTGCATTAACTTATTTATACAAACTTATTTAATACAAACACAGACAGGCATGACTGAAAACATGTGCTACCAATGGGTGCAGGTGTACTTCTTAGCATGTATTCATTTTACTGTGATAAAAATACATTATCACTACTCCAGTCACATAGCTGTAGGATGGAGGTCATGTGTTTCAGTGGGTTTCAGTTGATTGAGATATACGAGGGCTGTCAATAAAGTAACGGTCCTTTTTATTTTTTTCAAAAACTATATGGATTTCATTCATATGTTTTTACATCAGACATGCTTGAACCCTTGTGCGCATGCGTGAGTTTTTCCACGCCTGTCGGTGACGTCATTCGCCTGTGAGCACTCCTTGTGGGAGGAGTCGTCCAGCCCCTCGTCGGAATTCCTTTGTCTGAGAAGTTGCTGAGAGACTGGCGCGTTGTTTGATCAAAATTTTTTCTAAACCTGTGAGACACATCAAAGTGGACACGGTTCGAAAAATTAAGCTGGTTTTCAGTGAAAATTTTAACGGCTGATGAGAGATTTTGAGGTGAGACTGTCGCTTTAAGGACTTTTCACGGTGCGAGACGTCGCGCAGCGCTCTCGGGCGGCGTCGTCAGCCTGTTCAAGCTGAAAACCTCCACATTTCAGGCTCTATTGATCCAGGACGTCGTGAGAGAACAGAGAAGTTTCAGAAGAAGTCGGTTTCAGCATTTTATCCGGATATTCCACTGTTAAAGGAGATTTTTTTAATGAAAGACGTGCGGATGGGTCCGCGCGTCGGGACGCAGCCGCCGCGACGCTCCGCCACAGGAAAAACACCTCTGTTGAAAGCCTTAAGGACAAGTTGGAACATGTCCTGCCTGTTAAACAATTTCTCATATACTCACTCCACTGAAAGCCATCAAAAGCCGCCTGGATTTTACAAATGGTTATCAACACGGAGGTGTTTTTCCTGTGCCGCCGCACCGCGTCGGCTGCGTCCCGACACGCGGATCCGTCCGCACGTCTTTCATTAAAAAAATCTCCTTTAACAGTGGAATATCCGGATAAAATGCTGAAACCGACTTCTTCTGAAACTTCTCTGTTCTCTCACGACGTCCTGGATCAACAGAGCCTGAAATGTGGAGGTTTTCAGCTTGAACAGGCTGATGACGCCGCCTGAGAGCGCTGAGCGACGTCTCGCACCGTGAAAAGTCCTTAAAGCGACAGAATCACCTCAAAATCTCTCATCAGCCGTTAAAATTTTCACTGAAAATCAGCTTAATTTTTCGAACCGTGTCCACTTCGATGTGTCTCACAGGTTTAGAAAAAATTTTGATCAAACAAAGCGCCAGTCTCTCAGCAACTTCTCAGACAAAGGAATTCCGACGAGGGGCTGGACGACTCCTCCCACAAGGAGTGCTCACAGGCGAATGACGTCACCGACAGGCGTGGAAAAACTCACGCATGCGCACGAGGGTTCAAGCATGTCTGACGTAAAAACATATGAATGAAATCCATATAGTTTTTGAAAAAAATAAAAAGGACCGTTACTTTATTGACAGCCCTCGTACATATATTTATAGCCAGCTGGTCACTGAATCTGTTTTGGAGCCCTGTCAAATCAAATCTCAAGAAATGGAAAGAATATCAAATAACTACAACCCCTGGAAAAAATTATGGAATCACCGGCCTCGGAGGATGTTCATTCAGTTGTTTAATTTTGTAGAAAAAAAGCAGATCACAGACATGACACAAAACTAAAGTAATTTCAAATGGCAACTTTTTGGCTTTAAGAAACACTATAAGAAATCAAGAAAAAAAAATTGTGGCAGTCAGTAATGGTTACTTTTTAGACCAAGCAGAGGAAAAAAATATGGACTCACTCAATTCTGAGGAATAAATTATGGAATCACCCTGTAAATTTTCATCCCCAAAACTAACACCTGCATCAAATCACATCTGCTTGTTAGTCTGCATCTAAAAAGGAGTGAACACACCTTGGAGAGCTGTTGCACCAAGTGGACTGACATGAATCATGGCTCCAACACGAGAGATGTCAACTGAAACAAAGGAGAGGATTATCAAACTCTTAAAAGAGGGTAAATTATCACGCAATGTTGCAAAAGATGTTGGTTGTTCACAGTCAGCTGTGTCTAAACTCTGGACCAAATACAAACAACATGGGAAGGTTGTTAAAGGCAAACGTACTGGTAGACCAAGGAAGACATCAAAGCGTCAAGACAGAAAACTTAAAGCAATATGTCTCAAAAATCGAAAATGCACAACAAAACAAATGAGGAACGAATGGGAGGAAACTGGAGTCAACGTCTGTGACCGAACTGTAAGAAACCGCCTAAAGGAAATGGGATTTACATACAGAAAAGCTAAATGAAAGCCATCATTAACACCTAAACAGAACAAAACAAGGTTACAATGGGCTAAAGAAAAGCAATCGTGGACAGTGGATGACTGGATGAAAGTCATATTCAGTGATGAATCTCGAATCTGCATTGGGCAAGGTGATGATGCTGGAACTTTTGTTTGGTGCAGTTCCAATGAGATTTATAAAGATGACTGCCTGAAGAGAACATGTAAATTTCCACAGTCATTGATGATATGGGGCTGCATGTCAGGTAAAGGCACTGGGGAGATGGCTGTCATTACATCATCAATAAATGCACACGTTTACGTTGATATTTTGGACACTTTTCTGATGTTTGAGGATGATGAAATCATTTTTCAAGAAGATAATGCATCTTGCCATAGAGCAAAAACTGAAAACATTCCTTGCAAAAAGACACATAGGGTCAATTTCATGACATAGGGTCAATGTCAACAAGCAGATGTGATTTGATGCAGGTGTTAGTTTTGGGGATGGAAATTTACAGGGTGATTCCATAATTTATTCCTCAGAATTGAGTGAGTCCATATTTTTTTCCTCTGCTTGGTCTAAAAAAGTAACCGTTACTGACTGCCACAATCTTTTTTTCTTGATTTCTTATAGTGTTTCTTAAAGCCAGAAAGTTTCCATTTGAAATGACTTTAGTTTTGTGTCATGTCTGTGATCTGCTTTTTTTCTACAAAATTAAACAACAGAATGAACATCCTCCGAGGCCGGTGATTCCATAATTTTTGCCAGGGGTTGTATAACTCTGCGTCGAGGTGGATGATCTCAAATATATTTGTCAGTGCACATCCACATTTTTGGACCTGTGCTGCTTCACTGCTGTAAGAATCATGTGACGTGAGATTTCTTTTCCACTAAAACGATAACATCAAACATAAATCCAAATCTACGAAGGAATGGCTTCAAAACAATAATATTTTTCCATGCCCTTTTTCCATGAAGGTGTCAGAGAGGAGGATGTTGAGGAAACTGCTCAGCATCCAGGACAACACCTCCCACCCCCCGCATGCTACACTGACGCCCTGTCAGAGTACCTTCAGCCATAGACTGAAACTACCGAGGTGCACCACAGAACACCACAGGTGGTCTTTCCTACCTGTGGCAATCAGACTGTATAATTCCTTCCCCTTCTGCAGGATTAACACTTAATGAACAGATATCTTGTGCAAATGTCTTCCAGTAAAAAAAAGGTTACTGTTTTGGTATTCTGGCAAAATAATTTCCTTCGGGATAAAGTTGATATTATCTTATCTTATCTTAAGTAAGTTCTGTCGACCCATTTTGCTCAGGGTCGCCACAGCAGATCCGATATGGATTTGCATGTTGATTTGGCAAAGGTTTACCCCGGATGCACTTCCGATCTCAGCTCCACATTACATGGAGAACACGCACTGGTTGTCTTGAAGCAGGACCCTCCTGTTTTGAAAGTAAGTGCATGAACCCTTTGGCTACCACGCTGCTCTATATTAAATAGCTTGATTAAAATAAAGTAAGAAAAAGAAAAATCCCAAGGTGATTATTTGTTTTAATAGACACTGAGCGGGATGGTTTGCATTTTTATTATACAGATATGAAGTCAATTTTACCTGTGTGACCTCTGTACTAGAGAATAGAGGTTTTGACACACTTTGTTTTATCTCAACGTTGCAGAGGGATGGCAGGGTTACATCCACATCACAATTGCTCAGACTTTTCATGAATGTAAATTATGCCTATAAAAGATGCAGGAAAATATCTGAGTCAAAAATAAAGACATGCCTTATGACAGCTTGAATCTTTATGACTTCTTAATTTGATGATAATGTATTTGAGGCATTCCCATTGATAGACATAGGGCATATTTCTATAGTCAGCTCCAAATGATTGGCTTTTACAGACAGATTGTTCTGCAACTGGGGACAAAGCAGGAATTTACATTTGCTTTCATGAGGTAAAATGATAAAGGCAGTCAGCCTTCCTTTTCCCAAAGGATCATCTCCATAGGGGTAGCATATGTTTATTATTTACTGCTTTCTCAATGTTCAGTTGACAGCAGACATGAACAACATGCTCTTTCTAGGTTAGAAGCACAAATGCTGTAATTTACTCTCACACTACCAAACTCATAGGTTGAATGAAAGTCTCAAAAGAGATGAACATGAAGAATGAAATGTTTTCATAAAGCAGCAACTGAAGCCAAAGCGGATGTGCCAAAACCTGCAGTCACTCGAAAGAGTACTTGGGACGGGCTCCAAAACAAAGTTATTCCTCATAGAACCCAATGTTAAAATATCCATCTCTGTGTAAGCCTGATCCCGTCAGATCTCAGAAGCTAAGCAGTGCGGGACCTGGTTAGTACTTGGATGGGAAACCTCTTTGGAACACAGAGGTTTACAGAAAACCCACTCACACTGACCAATATCTGCTCTTTGGCTCAAACCACCCCCTTGAACACAAGCTCGGGGTGATCAGGACTCTTCAACACAGAGCCCTACAGGTGCCCACAACTGCAGAGGGAAGGGCTAAAGAACAGCAACTTGTACGGAAAGCCCTCACAGTATGTGGGTACCCACGATGGTCCCTGGACAAAGTGCAGAAGTCCCAGAAAACAAAGAGACCAGATAGATACAAACAACATGGGAAGGTTGTTAAAGGCAAACATACTGGTAGACCAAGGAAGACAAAGTGTCAAGACAGAAAACTTAAAGCAATATGTCTCAAAACTCGAAAAATGTACAACAAAACAAATGAGGAAGGAATGGGAGGAAACTGGAGTCAACGTCTGTGACCGAACTGTAAGAAACCGCCTAAAGGAAATGGGATTTACATACAGAAAAGCTAAACGAAAGGCATCATTAACACCTAAACAGAAAAAACAAGGTTACAATGGGCTAAGGAAAAGCAATTGTGGACTGTGGATGACTGGATGAAAGTCATATTCAGTGATGAATCTCGAATCTGCATTGGGCAAGGTGATGATGCTGGAACTTTTGTTTGGTGCCTTTCCAATGAGATTTATAAAGATGACTGCCTGAAGAGAACATGTAAATTTCCACAGTCATTGATGATATGGGGCTGCATGTCAGGTAAAGGCACTGGGGAGATGGCTGTCATTACATCATCAATAAATGCACAAGTTTATGTTGATATTTTGGACAATTGAAAGGATGTTTGGGGATGATGAAAGCATTTTTCAAGATGATAATGCATCTTGCCATAGAGCAAAAACTGCAAAAACAGTCCTTGCAAAAAGACACATAGGGTCAATGTCATGGCATAGGGTCAATGTCAATGAGCAGATCTGATTTGATGCAGGTGTTAATTTGGGGGATGAAAATTTACAGGGTGATTCCATAATTTTTTCCTCAGAATTGAGTGATTCCATATTTTTTTCCTCTGCTTGGTCTAAAAAGTAACCGTTACTAACTGCCACAATCTTTTTTTCTTGATTTCTTATAGTGTTTCTTAAAGCCAGAAAGTTGCCATTTGAAATGACTTTAGTTTTGTGTCATGTCTGTGATCTGCTTTTTTTCTACAAAATTAAACAACTGAATGAACATCCTCTGAGGCCGGTGATTCCATAATTTTTGCCAGGGGTTGTATATGTTTTTCCTCTTCTAGAAGCATTTTTTGATAGATGTGTCCTATACTCTGGAAAATATCATAGGCTTCAAACCCCGCTCTTCAAAAGCCTATGATTGAAATCATGGCAGGTTTTCCCATAGTTTTTATGGTGCATTTACCCATAGGCAAGATGCGTTACGAATGTCATATTTGCATCATTCTTGGCACATTCCTGACATTCTTAACGTGACTTAATACATCTGAATAGGTTTCTTAATAATGCGTGTTGGTGCGAGATTTTCGTGGAGCATGTTTTTGGCTGTCAAAAAAATCTTCCACGAATATCAGCACCACCCTCAGTTCATCTCATGTTGTGGATGTCGCAACTGAGTGTGTTGATCCATCTTGATTAGTGCTGCAGTATGCTGAAGAAGGACAGTGACGCCAAGTCGGCTAAACGTTTTGTTCCAATGCTCCACAGCGCACTCCTGCAGGTGTTCCACCTGCTGCATGTGCCTGATGTTTGGAAAAACGAGCGAGATGAGAGCCGTGTGAAGCCACACATCTGGCTCTCTCACTCTGCTCCTCCTTTCTGCGCCACTCCATGGCACAGAGCCCAACTAAGTATGCAGTTACAAAGTTCTTCTGCTGTGGATTTTGAGGAGCAAACTGGAGCGATCTGAATTGTTCAGCAACTGATGGTTGGATGAATATGGGTGGGTGTGTGGAGACAATTCACCTCATTCACAACATGACAGAACTTAATGCGCTGTTACGTGTGATAGAGCGCAACAACGCGGAACATTATTCTTGACCGTGCGTAATGGTTCCTGATAATTCTTCAGCAACACGTGCAATTAATCGTACGAAGTGGTAAAAGGTTGCAGCAGTTCCTGAGGATACCTGATGCCTCTGCCCTGAATCATCACATTCGTGATTGGCAGCCAAGAATGTATACTTTGTAGCATTTGTGACTTGCCATTGTTATGTGTAAACGCACCATTACAGTCTATTTGTTACATCATATGAACATTTGGTGTTCAGTGGTTCTTCTCAATGGAAACAGTTATACTTACAAAGTATGCAGTCACATTCCTCATTGTACCATAACAGTCCTCTGATGTATTTAAACTATGACAACCACAGAGATCTGATGGAGATAAGTGCTTCGGTCATTGTGAAAGCATGCATGTCTCTTGTTATTTTTCATTGTTTTTTAATTCATGTCAAGAACTTAAAAATACCAGACCTTGTTTTTAACCTCTCACTGTGTAACTGTCATCCCACTCAGACTGATATCTGACCCCACGATGCAGCTGATGTTGTGTTGGAGGTGTGTGGCAGACGGTAAATTGAGTTCAATTAGTTTAAATGAGAAACCAACAAAAAATGTTGTGACCACTGGCTGTGACAAACCACACTGTGTGAAACACGTTATCAAAAGTACAACATTTTCAGTTTTCTCCACTTGCTGCAGCAACAAAGTGAATGCATCATCCTTAGCAGTGGTCAAAGATGAACACAGAAAAATCAGTTCTTGCAGTGCAGACAGAACTGGTTTTGTGGCAGGTACTGTGCGTCCGGAAAGTATTCACAACACTTCACTTTTTCCACATTTTGGTATGCTACAGCCTTATTCCAAAATGGAGTAAGTTTTTATTTTATTTTATTTTAATTATTTATTTATTTGCTGATTTATTAAGAATAAAAAACTAAGAAATCACATTCTCTTTGCTCAATGCTTTATTGATGCACACTCGGCTGTGTGCTTAGGGTCACTGTCCTGCTGAAAGAGGAACCGTCCCCCAGTCTGAAGTCAAGAGTGCTCTGGTGCAGGTTTTCATCCAGGATGTCTCTGTAAATTGCTGTATTCATCTTTCCGTCACTCCTGACTAGTCTCCCAGTTCCTGCCACTGAAAAAATATCTCCACAGCATAATGCTGCCACCACCATGCAGGGATGGTGCCTGGTTTCCTCCAAACATGATGCCTGGCATTCACACCAGTTCAATCTTTGTCTCATCAGAGAATTTTGTTTCTCATGGTCTGAGAGACCTTCAGGTGCCTTTTTATAAAACTCCAGGTGGGCTGCCATGTGCCTTTTACTAAGGAGTGGCTTCTGTCTGGCCACTTATCATACAGGCCTGATTGGTGGATTGCTGAAGAGATGGTTGTGCTTCTGGAAGGTTCTCCTCCTTTCTCCACAGAGGAATGCTGGAGCTCTGACAAGAGTGACCATTGGGTTCTTGGTCACCTCCCTGACTCAGGCCCTTCTTCCCCAATTGCTCAGTTTAGATCCCAGATCTAAAGATCCCACCTTCTTCCATTTATGGATGATGGAGGCCACTGTGCTCATTGGGACCTTCAAAGCAGCAGAAATGCTTCTGTACCCTTCCCCAGATTTTTGTCTCGAGACAATTCCTTTGACTTCATGTATGGTTTGTCCTCTGACTTCTACTGTCAACTGTGGGACCCTACATATAGACAAGTGTGTCCCTTTCTACTTATGTACATGTGATTTTTTTTTTTGATAAATTAGCAAAAAAAAACCAAAAATAAAAACAAAAAGTTTTTGACATTGTCATTATGGGGTCTTGTGTATAGAATGTAGTGGGGAAAAATTATTGCATTCATTTTGGAATAAGGCTGTAACATAACAAAATGTGGAAAAAGTGAAGTGCTGCGAATACTTTCTGGATGAACCGTAAATAGGGACATGTATGATAAAGAGAAATTAACCTGTAATATAAAAAAATTGAATCCTTTAAGCAAAAGGATAAAGGTCAAAACTTTGTGCAAAGCACGAAAATAAGTCTTTCAGTTACGATTATTGCCATCTCATTAACACTGTAAAGTTAACACTTCTCATGTCATCACTTATCATTTGTGTTACAGATGACGGTGATTTTGTTGTAACAGTGGCATCCCACCCGGAAACCAAACGTTCTTTGAATGTTCATTGAATGTTTGCATGAGAACATTTGCAAACATTGCATGAACACTGCATGAACATCATATGAACAAAGAATGAGGACAGGTAATGTTTGCATGCGAACATTCAATGAACATTATACAAATGTTCACAAACATATGAACAGTTGCAGCAGAACATTAAATGAACATTTGTAGAATGTTCAAATGCGAACATTATGTCCTCATTCTTTGATCATATGATGTTCGTGCAATGTTCTTGCTCAATTACCTACAATTTTTGTGATTATTCCTATTGAGAACTAAAAAAGTAAAACAAACTTTATAAATGTTTTAAAATTCAGTAGGTTTTATTCCAATAGTGACTTGCAATGTGGAATTATATTGTGGAACATATAAAATCAATAATTAAGAAACTTTTGAAGTCACTTAATTGATAACAGAGGAATTCATCTTTACAGAATTAAACATCATTGCTCAAAAAGCACATAAAATGAAAAATTTGCAACGTTACAAAACATTTCTTAAGCGGTAAACCACAAACGCTACTCCAAAAAAATGTTCAGACATAAGAATAAATCTTGAATTAATAATGAAACCTAAAAAAAAAAAAAATTAATCTATTGATCTACATACAACTGATAATACACATTTTAGGAGCAAAAATAAATTCAACTTAAACATAAATCACCGCTTGAAACAAAAACTACAACAATCTTTTAGACATCTACATACAATTAATAAAAATCACATTTAAGAGCAAAACTGTGGACAGTTTTAACAAACATTACTATCAATAAATTCCGAGAAAATTCCTATGGAAGTTTTTAATCACAGATTTGAAGGCTCAGTATGACATTAGTCAGATACAACAATGCAACTGAACACACATATTTTAAGAGCGAAACTGAACAGTTTAACACAAACAAATTACAACCAATAAATTTCCTGAGGAAATTCACATGATGAAAAAAATATACAAAAATAATACAAAATTATTAATTTAAATTAATGTTTGATCCCCAGATAAAACGTTTCTCTGTAAGTAAAATTAAATTTTATCAAAAATATTCCACATACAATGCAAATTAAATGATGCTACTAATCTGCCCATAAGATTTGATATTATAGAATATAAACATCCTCATATCATATAAAATACCCGCAGCCGTATGTGCAGTCTTCTTAATAATTATTTAATTGGTATCTATATGTATACAGGTGGGGCCAAAAGTTTACATATCCTGGCAGAAGTTTAGTTTTTTGGCCATTTTTCCAGAGAATATGAACGATAAAAACTTTTTTTTTCGCTCATGGTTGGGTGAAGCCATTTACCGGCAAACAAGTATTTACTCTTTTCAAATCATAATGACAACACAAACTACCCAAATGAACCTGATCAAAAGTTTACACACCCCTCTTCTTAATACCATGTACTGCCTGTCTTTTGTGGTGGTTGTGGTCGAGGCTGTCTGAGGGTAAAGCTGCCACTGAATGTTTTGGACTTTATTTACATCAATTATGAAGAAATACAAACAATATGGCACTCTATGGTAAATCTGTATGGACAGTTCTGAAAAACTGAGTGACTGTGCAAGAACAGTGAGGAAAGCCACCAAGACAACCCAGAAGAAGTTATAGGCTTACATGGCTGTGATTGGAGAAATTATGCACAGTGCAAGCTTTGCATTTTGTATCACCAGTTATCCATCTTCATGATGAAGTGGTATAGAGGAGGATTTTCTTAAAAAGAAGACCTGAAACTTTAGCTACAAATTGCCAGAAGGTACATCTGAGATGCCTGGATTTGATCTGTTTTGGTGAAAGAAAATCCTTCTGTGCTCTACTCCACTATGAAGCTAAGATTAGTAATGCAAAATGTAAAGCTTGCAGTGTGCACAATTTCTCCAATCACAGCCACGTAAGCCTATAACTTCTCCTGAGTTGTCTGGGTGTCTTTTCCTTGTAAATCACTGCAGAGGTGTTATCAGGTTGTGAAAACAGTGTTTTTCAGTAGCTTTTACATAATATATGATAGACATGTTAGATTTACACAGAAATGAAGCTGTTTTGGAGCAGATTCAGCCATGTTGGATTCACAGCCAAAGACAGACCAGACATCACGGTGCCTCTCTACTGTGACTGGCTGTCACCCCCCCCCCCCCCCCCCCAAAAAAAAACAGATTTGCAAGATCGTTAGTTTTTCAACCCTGTAATCTGGGTCAGGAAAAAGTTCAGGATGGTCCCATCTATACTTCTTTGATTCTGCTTGGATAGGACATCTTCAGATTATGGCAAAATTGTTGAAATGATGGTGGTACTGTCCATTGATGTGATATTTATTGCAGCCGCCATGACAACTCTGTAAATTTGTGGCATTTCCCTGGCAAGGCTGCCTTTGATGGTTCCTGACTTATCCTGGCTGCCAAAGATAAACAGGAGCTGTAGCATTCAAGCCACCCCTGACAATGACTGTTACTGTATCCTTCCCTTGTTCCATTCCAGGGGTGTATGCAGTTAAGATATTGATTAGGGCATTCCTCTGGTGCCTGGTTCCCTTGTCTTCACCATCAAGTCTGTCATTAGCACTCTTGAGCTGCAAGTTGAAAATTTCCTTTGTTAGTCATAAGCAATTATATATATTTTCCTGTTCAGATACTGTATAATTTGAGCTACATGGTCATAACTGGTATTCAACTCAACACCTTATTGGACAGGCCCTATATTTTTAACAAGCTGTTTATACTGCTTCCAGAATTTTCTCAATTTAGTTATCAGTTTGGTATACCACACAGGTGAAAGCAGATCAGACAAAAATGATTAATCCTCTGTACCCAATGTTATTTGTGTAAAGGGCCTTCCACACCACATGCTTTGCAAGCATCAGAGGCACCACAAATCGGTCTAAAAAGCATTATTTTCAATGAAACGCGTTGCTTTTTAGAGGCGTCTGAAGCGTCACGTCAAAAGCCGAGCTAAACCAACACTTCTGCCGGGAGTGTGCGCATTCCTGCTTGTCAACAGGCTGACGTGGTCAAAGTTCAACCCAATCCAACTTTTGCTGCTGTGAACTGTGACAAAGCTTCGCACTGTCCAATAGAAACAACGTGTCGGGTCCAAACATGGAAGACTAGTGGCAGAAACCACTGATCTCTATAAAACAGGAAGGTGTCACAGGACTGCTCATTTATACAGAGCAGTTTTCTGAAGAAAAATCCTGCAAATGTTTTTTTAAACCTCAAAATTAATTTGATTGCTGTATTAAAGCTTTTTCGTAGTTCATTGATGCACATACAAGGTGATCACTCAGCTTTCCTCTGAAGAAAAAAAAAAAAAAGTCTCCGCCCCCTTGCCGCATGCAACACGTCGGGGGTGTGGAGGCGCTGACGCGACGCGTTGCCTGATGCGTATAAAGCATGCAATGTGAAAGGACTTTTAGTTACCGTATTTCCATAAATACAGCATGTTTCATAATATACTGTGTAAAAAAATGAAACAGCAAAACTTTATTAAAATGATGAGGATCTAACAAACAGAAAACACATTACCTCGCTTCTTCAAGTGACTTTACTGGAAGGCCCACTACTTCCAGGCACTGCTTGGAATTGGTTCAAGCCCACACTTCTGGTTTAGCTGGCCATTCTTCGGATGATCATCTCAGCAGCGTCCACATTGTTCTCTCTCCTGGTATGTCTGGGAACTGACACTTTCAGGGATGGTCCAAGGATGCAGTGCATCAACTTTGTCATTTAGCTGTTTGATACTGTGAATGATGTCATTCTGCTTCTCCTGGAACACAAAATGTATATATATATATCCATATGTTACAACCTTAATACAGAAGTTCTCACTTTACATTAAATCCTAATGCTTCACAAATGATTAAACCAATGCTGTTGACCTTTCATCATGAGCACGAACAAATCTGTGAATGAACTGAGTGATGAAAGTAAGTAAGTCCCTTCAGCTGCTCCCTTGTTTGCACTCGGGGTCGCCACAGCAAATCTGAGGTGGATCTGCATGTTGAATTGGCACAGGTTTTATGCCGGATGCCCTTCCTGATGCAACTCCATGCAACATGGAGAAATGTGGCAGGGGTGGGATTTGAACCCGGAACCTTCTGCACTGAAACCAAGCACATTAACCACTCGGCCACCACTCTGAGTGATGAAAGTGAGCCATGGAGGGAAAAAAAAAACAAAAAAAAAAACTTGAAAGATCTTGGCAAGGCCCTAGCGGGGTCTGGTGGTTGTCCCCCAGAAAAATGTGAACTCTCAAATGCATAGAGCTCAATCAGAGCTGTGACTCGCCCGGTCTGAGAGCCCCTCACACCGGGTAGAGAGACAGCAGCTGGCCACCGGGTCAATAGTCCCTCCCCACGTAGAGCAGAAAAATACAAACACACTGCTTCGCTTTAAATGCACAATAAGTCTATTTCAGATGATCAGCGTGGACCATCTTTCTCTTAACCCTTTACCTACTGAGGCTATAAATGGACGATTGGTTATAATTTTTTATAGCAATAAAATTAAGAAATAATGTTCTATGTTTGTGTGCTTTGGTACCCTTTTCCAAGAGTACCTGAATTTCAGTTATATTACACCTGATTAACTATTTATACACTATTTGTAAGTTTTAACATTTAAAATGAGAAAAAACACAAAAACGAACTTGATTTTTTTTTCAGTTTTTTAGTGAAAAATGATTGTTATGTAAAAGTTTGGATTTCACATTTTTAACAGGAAGCTGTAAGTGTATACAATCAAAATAATTAATTTTGTGTGTCTAGAACTCAGAAACAGTGCAGAAACGGTGCAAAAGTAAATATTTTACAAGGCGAAAATATGCAAAAAGTTACCAATTTTAAAGTGCAGAACCAAACAATATGAATAACAAACAAAGTGCAAAACTATATATAAATGTCAATTATTATCTGTATTATTAAAATGTTCAATAAATCACTCATTTTGTGCAAAATTATACAATATCAATAAAACAATAAAATGTCAAACTATATACAAATATATAACCAAGAATCAAAATTAGATCTAAACATCAGTCCATTGTCAGTGTGGTACTGTAACAGTTTCTGTCTGGCTGAAGACAGAGGCCAATTTTACAAAGTCTGCACATCCAGCAGGTTGACCTCTTGCAAACCTTGCAAGAACCCTGCCTTTTCCTCAAGAATTACTACATTTATGTTTGCTGTCTGTCTCTGTACTTTTCTGTCACTTTTACGCTCTTTTGCATACTTTTCCCTCGTTTCAAAAGTCAATGAACGCACTTTACCGTAATATATGAAACATATAGCATACTGTTGGAAAGCACGGGTTCTTGGCTTGCTGTCAGTGTTGAAATTTTTCAGACTGAGGGCTTACATGAGAACTTACGGTAATGAGAATCAGCGGCGCACGAGTGTGAAACTTTAGTGTTTTTCCTCTGCGTGATGACGTCACAGGTTTACGTTTACCATAATACACCATATATCATTGGAAAGCCCTTGGTGTTAGCTTAACAATGCACTTTGAATCATTCGGATTGGACAAACTATGGCGGAGTTACGCAAAAAAAAAATATGCATATGGAAAATATGGCGTGGGCGCCATCGCCGTAGATAAAAGGCTTTATTTTACTCTATGTGTCACATTGGAAAGCAGTAGCTATCGTTGCTAATTTGATTAGCTGTTATGCTCGCCTTTTTTTTTCTGCGGACGTTGCAGCGCCACACACAGGCCTGGCATATGTACTACAACGTTAAATGAAGCTTCAAGGCACAGAATTTGCCTCAAACATTTTTTGTAATCGAATTATTCGAGTTACTCGACTCATTGTTTCAGCCCTAATTCTGGTGCTTTCTCAGGTCTATTTACCCACCAAAAGAATCTCAAAAAATTTTTTTTTTTTTTGTTTGGACAGATCACTTTTCCCACACCAGATAAAGTGGTAAACCTCAGTAGTATAGCATAGAAGTCCTGTTTCAAGTGTATGGTACCATAGACAGTATGCACACACTATGCAAATGAAACATTATGCAAGGGACATCAAAACTGAGTTTTCATAAAAGGAATTCTGTAACTTTATATCAGCAATAAATAAACATGTTAATTAAGTAACAGGGCCTGTAAATTATTTCTTTAAATAAGGAAAGTTAGTATATACAACTTCATTACTGGCAGATTTTACTGTATTTTCAAATTATATCCCAAATAGAACAGAATATTTCTTTCCAGAAATTTTGAATATTGTGCTTGCTGAATGTGAATTTTTAGAATCTTCTGGCACAAGACACTGAACAATCTTATTTAACCATTATAATACAAACCTCGGGATAAGGATCGGGCTGATGTGAATCAACTGCAGGCACACACTCAACCGACTGATCAGATGGAGGATTCACTGAATCAACAACTCTTAAGGCAGCAGGCATGGTTGCTGTGGTGGGGAGAGACAAATAATAATCCAAAAATATTATCAAACTTATCTTTATAAAGTCTCTTGCTGGGCACTGACATTACTTAAACTTTAATTGCATCAACACCTAATAAAAGACAGAGTATATATTTTAGTCATGGTCATAAAAAGTTATGTATATTTTAAATTTAGCATTTATTTAAGCAAATTAGTCCCTTTGAGATCGAGACCTCTTTTATAAGTGACCTGGCCTTATAAAGTTTCCAATTCACCCACCCTGCATGTCCTTGGAAGTGAGACACACCTTTGTGACACCTTTGGCTTCTGGCTTAATATCAGAATAAATTAAAACATGGACAAAATATGAATTAGGCCTGTGCCTCTCTGTGGCTAACGTTAGCTCCGTGCTAGTCAAAAATGTGTTGGTTTGGTTTCCATTAGTCCATGTCTGGCATAATCAAGCTTCAAACAAGTTCTGTCTTTTCTGTCTAAAATGGGTTTGTGCTCACATCAGGTTCCATTACCTCGTGATGACTGTAGGAAGGCCCCGCCATTTGAAGCTAGCTGCTAACTCATGGTTGTGTTGGTTTTCTGTGATCCAGTCGATGATCTTCCAGCGTTAGTCTCCTCTTCAGCTCTCAGTGGTCTCTTAATCATCTTATAGAGACTGAACAGGCAAATTAACGTCTTGCACATAAACTTTTATTTGACAAAAGTGAACAGAGCATGCGGCACCGTTAGTTACCTAAGTCGTCTTTGTCTTCTTCTTCTTCTTCTTTGTTAAACAGCGGGTTTTAACCCAACTCGGTGCACTACTGCCACCAACTGTTTGGTGGAGAGCACTGCAAGTTTTTTTTTTTTACCAGAATGAGAATGTTGCATTTTACATACAGAAATGATTGTATCCAGGTGTTATATTGTGTACAATGTACATGTTTTACCCTGGATAATTATAATATCATGCCTCACTGCAAACATGAATTGAGCAGCTGAAATTGAAGGAATCAGAAAGGAAGAAATATGTTATTATGGTAACAATTCCGACTAAACACTGTTCGCAAGGGAGTAACTTTGATTTTGATATTAGTGGGGACACAAAAGTGCTCCAAGACTCCAAGATTTTTTTTTTTTTTTTGCATTACCAATCATAAGTTCATGTCATGCAGATGTTATAGGTTAACGAGCCATCCCAATGGTTAGGGAGTTGTTCTTTCAATCACAGGGTTGCAGGCTCAAATCCCAACCTTACCTCTCTTTACACCTCCATCCATGACTGGAGTGACCTTGAGCAAAGCAACTAACCCAACATTGCTCCAGCTATACATTTAAATTGAATTCATCGAGGATGGATATTTAACACGAAGTATTGCAATGACCCTATCTGCTAGTGTTGTGACATTCATGAATAGGGATGGGTATTGATAAGATTTTATTGATATCGATGCCATTATCGATTCCCTTATCGATACCTCATGAATTTTGTACTAAAAGTAGGCTTTACAGGTTTTCTATGTATTTCATTGAGTCTTAAATAAATATGAAATTGGTCATTGTATCCTTGATCTCTGGACATAAATAAAAATAAAACGGTGTTTCGCTTTGAAGTTATTAATTCCGACTGGACTCTATCGTTCTAACTTGACTTGGCAGAGAGCCGCGCAGTGTTTGGAGCTGTGTGAACAGAACCGAGGATGATTCTTGTTTCTTTCTCACAACAAGACAGGAGTCCCAGTTAGTAACTTTATTCTGCACAAAAGTGACTCACGATTGACATATTCAGGGATGAAAGTGACGGAAAAAAAAAAGCTGAATCCCAAAATTACCCACCAACAGCACGAAAATGAATTCTAGAAGCTGTGAAATGTAATCTGGGACTATACCAGACAGTAAACTGGAGTGAGTGCAGCATCCATTTAGGTGAAAAAAAAAAAACTTTCCTTATTCAAATTCATTCCAGTAGTACGTATTCTGCTCTTACTAGGATGCAGCAGTTTTCTAGTTTGGCAGATAGTTCTAGAGGAAATCACTGAATAAATTAACAAACTGAAAATATGGTTTGACCGAAACAAATTGTCATTAAACGTAAATAAGACAGGGATGAAATGGAGGTGTGAGAGTCACTAGGTGTTCACAGGAAACACTTATTTATTTCTGTATGTATTTATTTATGTTCATTGTTAGTTGCTTATATATTTTCTGATGTGTTTCTATTCAGGTTCTTTTTGTCTCTTTCTCTAAAACTGTATATAATAAGTATATATTGTATATAATAATCATTAGATTATTAATATATAAACAAAAATAAATTTAAAAAAATGTTACAATTTGAAAACAAATGCACCTGAACGTGATGACAGCTGCAACTGCTTAATGCTAACTTTTAACATTGAAAATGCCATAGACATGCTAACGCGTTAGCATCACTCCCGTTTTTAAGTTATAAAATACATCTATCAACTGTTTCAGAAGACCATAACAGGTCGGTTTAACATAAAAAAGGTAAATAATACTCACAGACGTATGCTCTTTAGGGTTTTAGTGGGGGAAAATTAAGTGAAAGAAAGAAAGAATAAACAAAGCAATCGAAGCACTGTTTCAATCTGTGAACCACTGCTTCGATTGGTTCAAGGTTCAAAGCAAAGCCGCGCTGCAGAAAAGTTGATTACGGACCCGCTGCAGGGTCCGTAATCAATGTAGAGAAATAATCATTTTCCAGACAAACACCCCCCAAATTAACGGCGACTCTGAAGGACCGATAACAGAATCGTTAAGCAAAAAGCTTATTGATGTCGGTGAATCGAATAATTTTTTAACGATACCCGAAAGGAACCGATTCTCGATACCGATCCCTATTCGTGAATGAATCGATTCCCGTTTGTCTGTCTGTTATTGTGTCCACCCGCGCAGTCTTTTAATAAGTTCCCTGCAACTGTGCAGTAGCGTAACTGATGGGGGCTTCGAGCAGTGGCATACATTTAACCCTTTATGTGCCATAATAATGGAGGACAGCGGTTTTATTGGTCCTGATTACACAATAGGGGGCTGAATATTGGTAGGGACGTGACCCTAGCGTCCCTACCCAAAATTACACCCTAGACTGTTCGACTGTGACATGAAGTCATCCTCAAATGAGGCCTGAGCGAAACAGTAAACCCTGGACAAATGTTCATTCTGGAAATGTGAAATCGAGTTGATGTTTGACAGTAACATGTGTGACTATTCATCTCATGTTCAGCATGTTTGTTTAAAAACATGTCTGATAATGTTTGAACTGCAAGTTGTGAAGTGACCAGTAATAAATATTATTTGTCTGTGAGCTGTTTTATTTAAATGTCAATGTTTCCTGCTCATGCATGTTGAAAACATTATTTTGTAAATCAATTTTTAATACCTTTAATGTATTTTTCCTTATTTCCAAAAATGTTAAAGATATTATGCTTTTAGAAAATTTGGCAAAATGTATGTAACTCAGGTCTGTGGGACTTCTGGATAATAATACACCATTGCAATCTGTTTCCATAAAAAACATATTTTTGGTAGCTGACAATCACAGTCTGTAGTGATGTAAATTATTTTTGCAAAAATTAATATTCCAATTAACAGAGTGCATGTTTATGCAAGTTGCCCCAAGACATGTTTCTGAGTTAGCTCTGTCAGTTTATCACAGTAATCTTGAAATTATATATTCAGTAGGCCTGAATAAATCATAAATCGACAAATTATTGGTTACCATGAGTGTTTAAATCATTTCCTATTGTTCATTCTACCTGTGTTTGCACACATAATTTAAATGTAGTCCAACATTAACTTTCTGTAGGCAATAAATGATATTTAATGTTTTCCTGTAATATGAAATTTTACAAAATTTTAGAATATATATACTTTTATTTTGAGGCAAGCTTTACACATACAACATGAACATTATGTGACTGTTCGCAAACACACTGAACATTAAGCATACATTCTATAAACATTTGATTGATTTTTGCAAATGTTTGCTTACATGTTTGTCTGTTTGCTTCCATGCAAACATTAGACAAACATCACAAACATTATATGAACGTTCGCAAACTTGCTGAGCAGTAAATGAACATTCTATGAACGTTCAGTTGATGTTTGCAAATTTTCACTTCCATGCAAACATTAGACAAACATCACAAACATTACATGAACGTTCGCAAACCTGCTGAACAGTAAACAAACATTCTATGAACATTTGTTTGAAGTTTGCAAATATTCGCTTCCGGGTGGGATGGCAGCTAACTTAGACAAAGAAAAAAATGTGTTGAAAAACAAATGAAATGACATTAAATGCACTGTATAAAGGCAAAACAATGATCTTGACTGAAAGATAAAGTCTTTAGCACGCTAACTTATTACCTGTTGTCAGGCAGTTACAGTATTTTTCCATTATTAATGGTCGATTAATAAAATGTATGTTTGTCTGTCCACTTTCTATTTACTCTCAGCACGATTATGCACAATTACTAGGCCACATTTCCTGAAAGTTGTTGCAAGGGAAGATCAAGACAAGGAAAAAAACAATCTTTTTTTCATTTTCTTTGGCTATGGCTATCTAGCTAAATTTGGCTAGAATTCATGATTAGACTGTTTCACAGGAGTATAGTGGGGCAGATGTGTGTAAAATATCAGTATGATTGTGTTGGTACATGCACAATGACATTGTTTGGGGTATAATAAAAAAATATTTAGATATCATGCCAATCTCATTTTTTCTTTTTTATTTATCAATGTAAAGACACTTCATTTGTGTCTGTATAACATACTGTATAACAGAGGAGATATGTGAAATGATTGTTTTATGGAAAAAAAAAAGCACCAAATTTTACATGGAATTGGTTTGATATACAATTTAAAAATAATTAGGCATCATGCTATGCTAAATTTCCCCCCTGAGATTACTAAATAGCAAAATCCAAAATGGCCACCATGCAAACATTGTAGAGAAGCTGGAATGGACTGGGTTGCTTGACGTGAGGACGTTTTGCTTCAAATCGCAGAAGCTTCCTCAGCTAAAATTCTTACTCTGGTAGTCTGACTTCTGTCTTGACTCTTGTAGAGAAGAATAAACAGAAGCCACAAAAGCTGGAGTTTTAAACCTAACCAGACCCCTCCTACCGAGAGGCAGACTGCTAAGGCTAGTGACTAAACAATAGCTCTAATTAGCACCTATTGTGCTCGTGTGTCTGAGCACAATCCTTAACTACCCTTTCAAAAATTCTTGAAAGGGTAGTTGTAAAACAGCTAACTGATCATCTGCAGAGGAATGGTCTATTTGAAGAGTTTCAGTCAGGGTTTAGAATTCATCATAGTACATAAACAGCATTAGTGAAGGTTACAAATGATCTTCTTATGGCCTCAGACAGTGGACTCATCTCTGTGCTTGTCCTCTTAGACCTCAGTGCTGCTTTTGATACTGTTGACCATAAAATTTTATTACAGAGATTAGAGCATGCCATAGGTATTAAAGGCACTGCGCTGCTGTGGTTTGAATAATATTTATCTAATAGATTACAATTTGTTCATGTAAATGGAGAGTCTTCTTCACAGACTAAGGTTAATTATGGAGTTCCACAAGGTTCTGTGCTAGGACCAATTTTATTCACTTTATACATGCTTCCCTTAGGCAGTATTATTAGAAAGCATTGCTTAAATTTTCATTGTTACGCAGATGATACCCAGCTTTATCTATCCATGAAGCCAGAGGACACACACCAATTAGTTCAACTGCAGGAATGTCTTACAGACATAAAGACATGGATGACCTCTAATTTCCTGCTTTTAAATTCAGATAAAACTGAAGTTATTGTACTTGGCCCCACAAATCTTAGAAACATGGTGTCTAACCAGATCCTTACTCTGGATGGCATTACCCTGACCTCTAGTAATACTGTGAGAAATCTTGGAGTCATTTTTGATCAGGATATGTCCTTCAATGTGCATATTAAGCAAATATGTAGGACTGCTTTTTTGCATTTGCGCAATATCTCTAAAATTAGAAAGGTCTTGTCTCAGTGATGCTGAAAAACTAATTCATGCATTTATTTCCTCTAGGCTGGACTATTGTAATTCATTATTATCACGTTGTCCTAAAAGTTACCTGAAAAGCCTTCAGTTAATTCAAAATGCTGCAGCTAGAGTACTGACGGGGACTAGAAGGAGAGAGCATATTTCACCCATATTGGCCTCTCTTCATTGGCTTCCTGTTAATTCTAGAATAGAATTTAAAATTCTTCTTCTTACTTATAAGGTTTTGAATAATCAGGTCGCATCTTATCTTAGGGACCTCATAGTACCATATCACCCCAATACAGCGCTTCGCTCTCAGACTGCAGGCTTACTTGTAGTTCCTAGGGTTTTTAAGAGTAGAATGGGAGGCAGAGCCTTCAGCTTTCAGGCTCCTCTCCTGTGGAACCAGCTACCAATTCGGATCAGGGAGACAGACACCCTCTCTACTTTTAAGATTAGGGTTAGGGCTGGATTAGGTGAACCATCCCTTAGTTATGCTGCTATAGACTTAGACTGCTGGGGGGTTCCCATGATGCACTGAGTGTTTCTTTCTCTTTTTGCTTTGTATGCACCACTCTGCATTTAATGATTAGTGATTGATCTCTGCTCTCTTCCACAACATGTCTTATTCCTGATTCTCTCCCCTCAGCCCCAACCAGTCCCAGCAGAAGACTGCCCCTTCCTGAGCCTGGTTCTGCTGGAGGTTTCTTCCTGTTAAAAGGGAGTTTTTCCTTCCTACTGTCGCCAAGTGCTTGCTCATAGGGGGTCGTTTTGACCGTTGGGGTTTTTCTGTAATTATTGTATGGCTTTTGCCTTACAATATAAAGCGCCTTGGGGCACCTGTTTGTTATGTTTTGGCACTATATAAATAAAATTGATTTGATTTGATTTAATCACACCCTGTTATTTAACATGTTTCTCTGTTTGTTGCCAGTTCATTTGACCTTGTCTGCAGTCCAGCCTTGTTTTGCTCCTGACCTTTTGCTCAACCGTGTAAGACCTTGTTTGTGTTAAACCCTGCTTTTTGCCTCAGCCCTTGTATTTGGCCTCACTGTGATTTTGTTTTTAACTGTGCTTGTTTTTTTTACTCTGATTCTGCCTCAGTCCTGACAACATTGTTACTCTGTGCCTCAGAACCCAGCTTGCTTTGACCATACCTCAGCCTTACATCCACCTATTACCTCTGCCATGCTGACTGATTGCCAATGTACCGAATCTGTGCCAGTTCTTCCAGATAAAGCCCTATATTACTCCATCTCCAGTTTCTGTGACTCTACATTCTGTGTCCTGCATTCTGTTCATTCCTCACCATGAACCCTGCTACTGCAGCCTTGCTCTGCATATACAGTGGTCCCTCGCTATAACGCGGTTCACCTTTCGCGGCCTCGTAGTTTTGCGGATTTTTTTAGTGCAATTTTGCATGCTTTTTTTTTAATAGCGCATTGTGTTCTGCGTCCTTATCAGGTGGGCCGGTCGCGGCACCAGTCGACATCACCGCGATTGCTCTCACTGCCTCCGATGCACTTACTGAGTCTGTGGGCTTGATAAACTCAGCAGCGGGTCAGTCACACCTCCCTCCTGTCTGCTCTACGGAGCTGTGCCAAATCTGGCAACAGGTCCATAGACTTCATTCGCTGTTTTGATGCGGATGTTGACCCCAGCTGCAGAGCTCCGTGGCCACAGCAAGAGGACTTGGATTCTTTGTGGGTCCCGCATCCAAACCTCTGGAGGCAGTGATCGAAGGGAGAGTTCTGCGTGTGTCTGTTTATAATCTCTCCCAAAAGAAAGAGTGTTTACACAGGAGAGAAAAGTGAGAAAATGTTAATGCCTGCTTGAGAAAAGTGTATAAAGTGTGTAGTGAGGGGTTTTACAGCCTTAAAACATCGATAATAATTGCAAAAAATAGCGCTGACTACTTTGCAGATTTTGCTTATCGTGGGTTATTTTTAGAACGGAACTCCCGCGATAAACGAGGGACCACTGTACTCAATGAACACATTCACAAATATTGGCATGCTTATTTAAAGCTGGCATTAATTTTCACAAAAGCAAAGTGCTAAAGTTTGGTTGACTGGGTACTGTTGGAATGTGTTGGTGTGAAATGAATGGCTGCTTAAGGAAACTTAGCCAAAATATACCCTCCTCCTCACAATGCAATGCAATTCCTCACAATACAAGCAGTATGTCTGGGTTCTATGGGTTTGAAGCAGTACCCAGGTGTCTAAGTACAGAGCAGAAGTGGGAGTAAGTCACCATCAAATCATGAATCAAGTCTCAAGTCATAATGACCACCAATTGTTTGACAGCTAACTTGAGACTTGACTTGTGACTTGCAGATTGATGACTTGACAGTGACTTCCTCCCACGTGTGGTACAGAGGACCTTATCAAGTGACTGTGACAGATGAATTTTGGGGGTGAGGATGGACCTGTGGTCTGCCCAAGTGCTTGCTATCAAGAGACCAAGACTGCTTTATACTGTGGTGATGTCCAGTGCCAGCACAATACCCGGACCTTCAACAGTGGGAAATAAGGCTTTCCTCTATTTTTTTTTTAAATGAAGAATTTTCTTTTATTTTACAGAAACTCATATGGATATCTATGAGGAAAAAAGTCAGGCACACTTATAGTGATAGTGTCTGAGACTGTGTTGGTTTTACTGACTACATGCTTAGGTGGTCTGCTCTTCCCGATTGCTTTTCTAGGTGTTTTATGTCAGTGTGACTTCACTACTTGCTTGTAACTTCTTCCTTGAGCTCTGTGGCTTTCTGACCCTTCCACGCTCAAGATGGTGACTCTGTTAAGTTGTGTTTAACCTGGAATCACAATTAAAATCCCAAAAGATCAGCTTGTGGGCTGCTGATACATACATTATGTCTGCATGACAACCAATATAAACCACTGTGTTTTACTGAAACTGTTCCACAATAGTGTGTTTTGTCCTGGCAAAGTTACCTTCCTGCTGAAGTGCTTTACTGTAAAGATACATCTCGGTATGTTTCCCAGCTGTCTGTGTGTTAGAAAACCATTACTACCTCATTTTCTGTGAGGGGACTCGAAAAGTAATGTAGTCTACAATAAATCCTTCTGCAGTGACAACTGTCATTTCTGAAATTGTAAATCCGCTGTAAATCACAGCTTGTGTAATCTCTAGAGTTCATGAGAACATGTCATATGGGTTTACACTGAAATGGAAAATTGTGATAAAGTATGTAATGCAAAACTGAGCACTGCAGAAGATGATTCCCCCCCACCCTTAATAAATCTACTTGTTTGATCAGTCAGTCTGAACACAGCGTTTGTATAGGCGCTGACATTTACAGTGCATGAACCTGTGTCATTTCCTCAGAATAGATGCTAGGGTTTTTTGACGAGTTTGAGAAGTCCTGCAGCTTGTACTCTGGTGTGACTTACCGTATTTTCCGGACTATAAGTCGCACTGGAGTATAAGTCGTACCAGCCACTTTATCCATTATAAAGAAAAATAAACCATAAATAAGTCACACTGTACTATAAGTCGCATGGACATACAGGTATGTTAACTTAACATGAAAAGTTCAGATGATAATATTGTGACGGCTACCGTTTTCAGATGCATATTTCACCAGTCGCAACTTGTAATCTGCAGAGTATGATTTTCTTTTTGGTGGCATTTTTTCGGGCCTTCTCCGTTGTCTTGTTAAGTTATCAGTAATGTTGAAATTTTTATTTTTCTTTGGTAGTCAGAAGTCGCAGGAACAGTCACACAAGCCTTGAGTGCCCTCTCATGAGCTGCATTTTACCTACGGATATGTTAGTATTTTGCGGACCACATTGGGAGCCGAACCATAACCCACACCATCGCTGAACGGTTCTTTTCTAACATATTACCCGCTGTGGACCATAGTACACACCAGGTGTCAGCTGCCAATGTTCGTGCAGCACCTACCTGCACAGCTCATGACCTCCCCGTGGTGTCGACGCCAGCTTCTTCCAAGTGCAGACGCTAATCCTCCTCTGTCGCTCACCCAGTGCTCCCACGCAGCTCTCAGCGTCAACTTAAACACTCTGCTCACACTGATATCCAAGGGTTGAAGCTGTTTTGTTAGCCCTCCCGGAATAACAGCAAGCACCGTGTCTGTCTGCTTCACACGCTGTTTCACAATCATTGTCTGGGTGAGGTGAGGAATACGCGTCCAATGTTCTGTTCTCTGATTGGTTATCGTGACCAGCTTGACCTATAGGGCGGCCGCCATACTACAGTGCCCATGATGCATTGCATTTCCGTTTCCGGTGGCCATTTTAAAACATAGAGCGACTCTGTCACGTAAAATTGTTTTATTACGGTAAATTAATTGAGAATCTACTGGTATATTTTTCATTTATAAGTCGCTCTGGAGTATAGGTCACACAACCGGCAAAAACATGTAAAAAAGTGCGACTTATAGTCCAAAAAATACGGTATATGCCGAAAGATCACATATTCGTCATTAATCATAATAAAAAGAATAACTATTTATGTCAGGCTTTCCCAGGAATCAAAACACTAAACAAAATAATGAAAGAATAAATGGCAATCATGAAACATACATGACAATAATGCATAAAAAAATCACAAATGAAACACCTATTAATACAGAGAAAAGGTGCATCTTATACTCATATACGGTTCTTACCTGAGGCCATCAAATATGGCCATTGGGTATTGCGAAGACTTTGCATCCATTCATCCATCCGTCTGTCTGTGCTCACCATAAGTCCAGTCCTATTACTGCCAGAGTCAAGTCATTACAGTTTGTCAGTGACTGGTCTAGCTCACTGCAATTTCTGTTTTATTTGTGTGTAAATATAACCTCTTTGTCATATGTTATGTAAAAGCTAGTGAGAAATAAACACTTCTAAAACTGAAAACGCTGTTTTTATAACCTGATAACACCTCTGGAGTGATTTACAAGACATCCTGCGGACGTCAGCGTGCACGCAGACGTATGCTAACTTCCACTCTTGTGAAAAGTTTGTGTGTACATGCACACCCTCCTGCAGATGCTGTTAAAATGTAAAGAAAATATTGTTTACAATTGATTGATGGGGTTTATCGATCACATACAAATTGTACATAAGACAATAGGATCCTAATAATTAATGTAAATAACAATAAATGTATAATTAATTACATGTATGTGTACACACACAGTTGTATGTAAAGGTTTGGGCACCCCTGATGATCTCCATGATTTTCCTTTATAAATTATTGTTTGGATCAGCAATTTCAGTTAAATAGATCATACAGCAGACAAACAGTCAGTGGTGGGCACAGATAACCAAAAAATTAACTTCGATAACAGATAATAAGATAACTGAAAAGTTATCTTTGATAAAGATAAACCGATAAACCACCCAAAAATGTATCAGAAGTTACAGATAATCGATAACCGATAAATTTCGGTGTTGTCTATGGAATATTTGCAGTTACTAAAGAGCTGATATTGATTTTTAACACGATTGCTTTTGAAAACATCAAAAGCGGTAAAAGACCTAAAGAATAACCAAGAATGTTTGACCATGCTGCCCCCTGCAGGAAACAGCACAGACAAATCCTGAGAGCATCCACGGAGTCAATTCTTTACTAATCATAATTTTTCTTTCAACATTCTGCTTGTGCTGGAAGGTTTTGTTTACAACAGCAGCCGCACCAAGAGCAGTCATAAGGCCAACTCCCTATCAATTTCAACACTCCGGTCAGGCGGAGTTCTTGAAAAATAGTCATACTAACTTATGGTTTTTTGAAAATACTGATAGAATAACTCCATTAATGTCAATTCTGTCATTTGTACAAAGTTAAAATATAACATATATCTTTTAATGTTGAATAAGGCACTAATTCTGAGGTTTTGTAACAAACACAGACCGCAAAGCATTCTGGGTAAAAGTGCTAAACAGTGATTGGTTCAGTAATCCATTATGTAAACCAACACGTTAATGTGACCTGTGTTGGTTTAAAGATAAATGTGCTTTTGTAAAATATTCCATTTTTATTTGTAAAAACAGGCATTTTTACGGAGCCCTGGAAGTGTCATCGCAATTGCATGTTTTAAAACTTTTATGATGTTGTAAAACGTGCACTCAATATTAGTAAGTAAGTAAGTAAATTTATTTATATAGTGCCTTTCACAGACATAAGGCCATGTACACACGTTGTCGGGTATTTGTAAAACCGAATATCTTACCCTTTCAGTTTGGGGAAAAACTTCATCCACACTACGTCGTTTAAAAAAAAAATCCATCCACATCGAACCGTATAAATGTGTTGTAATTAGTCTGCCAAACCTTTGGGTGGCGGTATTGATTAAAATTCTATCCAATCAGGAGCCTTATTCTCTTGTCGTCACTTCCACAAAAACTAAAAACATGGCGCCAACCTCATTCGTGTGGACCGATGAGTCGAAATTACGTCTAACCGTAGTTTTAGAATACAAAGTTCACAAATATATGCACACAAAAAGCGCCTGGACAATGGACAATACCAACACTTTGAGAGCAGCCATGTAACCAGATGTTTAATACTGCCATGAACACTCCTGGCCAGTAGATGGCAGTAGCGGCCTTGAAAAAATGTCAAACAAAATTCCAGATAATCCGTGTCTGCTACATTTAAGATGCGTGGAATTTAACAAATGCAAATACACTAACGTCTATAAACCCAGAGAATATATTCACGAGAATTTTAGGCACTACAATTTAATGCTGTTATCTGTGGACCCTGAACAGAGTGTCTGAAATGCATTTGTCCTGTCGTGACCGTCTGAGATTACCTTATGTTACCCATAATGCATTGCTGCCTGGCACAGCATGTGCTCACAAAACCTTAAAAATTAGCACATTACTTTAAAATGAAAACATATATCTGATATTTTCACTTTATAAACTTCAGACATGACAATAATTTTAAATAACTTGTCTAAAATGAGTGGTTAAAATTTGAGCCATAAGTTAAACATGTATGCCTCTGGATGACTTGGTGACATTGCAATTATATTAGTATGATGTTAAAGGAAATGATTTTTTTTTTTTTGGTTACCAGTTTTCCTTTGCTTACAGACGACAGAGTGGTTTCTCTTTTCAGAGGATAGAACAACATGCCTATTAGGAAACTTTTAACAGGTAGGTCTCAACAGCTTTAACAGTTTTAAAAATGTTTTTCACTGTTCAGCTTAGTTTAGTACGTTATCGGTCTAAAAGTTATCGGACGGTAATTCATCGGAAGATAATTAGTCCGATGATGGTTTTTAAATTTATCTAAAAAGATAATCCGATAATGAAAACATTATCTTCGATAAATATCTGTTATCGGATTATCGGAAGTGTGCCCATCACTGCAAACAGTGATATTTGAGAAGTGAAATGAAGTTTATATGATTTACAGAAAGTGTGCAATAATTCTTTAAACAAAACTAGGCAGGTGCATAAAGTTGGGCACCCCAAGAGAAAAAAATACATCAATATTTAGTAGATCCTCCTTTTGCAGAAATAACAGCCTCTAAATGCTTCCAATGAGAGTCTGGATTCTGGTTGAAGGTATTTTGGACCATTCTTCTTTACAAAACATCTCAGGTTTGTTTTGTTTTCAAGCATGGACAGCCTGCTTAAAATCACACCACAGATTTTCAATAATATTCAGGTCTGGGGACTGAGAAGACCATTCCAGAACATTGTACTTGTTCCTCTGTATGAATGCCTTTGTAGATTTTGAGCAGTGTTCAGGGTCGTTGTCTTGCTGAAAGATCCAGCCCCGGCGTAACTTCAACTTTGTCACTGATTCAGGAACATTGTTCTAAACAATCTGCTGATATTGACTGGAATCCATGTGACCCTCAACTTTAACAAGATTCCCAGTACCTGCACTGGCCACACAGCCCCACAGCATGATGGAGCCACCTCCAAATTTTACTGTAGGTAGCAAGTGTTTTTCTTGGAATGCTGTGTTCTTTTTCAGCCATGCATACCACCCCTTATGTCCAAATGACTCACTTTTAGTTTCATCAGTCCACAGCACCTTATTCCAAAATGAAGCTGGCTTGTCCAAATGTGCTTTAGCATACCTCAAGTGACTGTTTGTGGCATGCATGCAGAAAAGGCTTCCTCTGCATTACAGCATCTCCTTGTGCAAAGTGTGCTGTATAGTTGAACGATGCACAGAGACACTATCTGCAACAAGATCGCCTTGTGGGTCTTTGGAGCTGGTCTGTGGGTTGACTATGACTGTTCTCACCATCCTTCCTTCAGCTTATCTGAGATTTTTCTTGACCTGCCACTTTGGGCCTTAGCTAGTACTGTGCCTGTGGTCTTCCATTCCCTCACTATGTTCCTCACAGTGGAAACTGACAGCTGAAATCTCTGAGATAGCTTTTTGTAAGCTTCCCCTAAACCATGATGTTGAACAATCTTTGTTTTCAGATCATTTGAGAGTTGTTTAGAGGCTTCCATGTTGCCACTCATTAGAAGAGATGCAAAGAGGGGAAACATTTGCAAATGGCCACCTTAAATACAGACAGAAATTAGTTCACCCTAAGGACAGGATCCCTAGTTACAAACAGAGCAATGTAGTGTATTCTATCAGATGTCAGGAAAACTGTAACGAACTGTTGTGAAAGTGTAGGAACACGGACCCACAACAGGGGGCGCAAATGAACGGACAATAGAGGAAGTCAAATAACAACACTTTACTGTTGTGAATGAGCACAACAAACACGACAGATCACAATAGTAAGCAATGAATTCAATTCACAGAAATGTGTCACGTGGGCAGGCTCGAAGATAAGAGACGTCTGTCCAAAGCAGAACCGGAACCACACGATTTCCTCCGCCACCGTACCCTGGGAATACTGGAGCCGCCAAGTCCCGAACTCCCAGGTGGCCACTGCCTCCGCTTGTCGGATCTGGTACTGCTGGCGAGGAACAAAAACAGTTAGATGGGGGTGCGTCTTCACCCAGCAACACGTATGGTGGGAAAACCACCTCCACCTCTCATCAGAAAAAAACGGTACGTGCAGGAGTGTGAGTACTTATCAAAGGGGTAGGGAAAACAGTCCAACACAGTCTCCAGCTGTAAATACTCACTGTCTGCTGCCAAACACACAAAGCAACAACGTATTATTGTCGGAAAGACAACACAATCGGCTGAGCACGTTACCTCCTAGGAAGAGCGATATCTCGGCAAAGAGGTGGAGATGTCGTCTTGCTGATATACAACTGAAGATCAGATGATTGGTGACAGCTGTCACCCCGGCTGCTCCTGTGAGGCGGCAGCGCCCTCTTGTGCCTGGAGCCCGCACTCCAGGCAGGGTGCCCTCTGGTGGTGGTGGGCCAGCAGTACCTCCTCTTCAGCGGCCCACACAACATGAACACTACATAGGTGAGACTAAACAACTTTTACACAAAAGGCTATACCAGCACCGCAGAGAGGGCACCAGTGGACCTCAGTCTGCAGTTCATCTCCACCTTAAAGACACTAACCACACATTTGAGGACAAAGAAGTTAAAATCTTAGCCAGAGAGAAGAAATGGTTTGAGAGAGGGGTCAAGGAGGCATTCTATGTGAAACAGTTGAAACCCAGCCTTAACTGGGGAGGGGGTCTGAGACACGCTTTGTCCCCTGTTTCCAATGGGGTACTCAGGTCAAAGCAGTTTCAGTCTTTTGTTCATGGTAATGAGTCATTCACGTCATCAGGAGAGTCATCAAGGGGGCCATCAGGAGATGTGTCCATCCCATCATTAGGAGGGACAGCTGCCCTGTGATTATGAGGGTGCTAACTAGAGCACAATAGTTGCTAATTAGAGCTATTGTCTAGCCTATAGCAGTCTGCCTCTCGGTAGGAGGGGTCTGGTTAGGTTTAAAACTCCAGCTTTTGTGGCTTCTGTTTATTCTTCTCTACAAGAGTCAAGACAGAAGTCAGACTACCAGAGCAAGAATTTTAGCTGAGGAAGCTTCTGCGATTTGAAGCGAAATGTCCTTGCATCAAGCAACCCAGTCCAGTCGAAGATTCAAGCTTCTCTACCACCTTAAATACACTTTCTCATGATTGGATTCACCTAAGTAAGGAGGTAAAGGGTCAGTGAGCTTACCAAACCAATTTTGTGTTCCAATAATTAGTGCTAAATGTATTCAAATCGATAAAATGACAAGGGTGCCCAAATTTATGCACCTGCCCAATTTTGTTTAAATAATTATTGCACAATTTTTGTAAATACGAGAAACTTAATTTCACTTCTCATATATCAGTGTGTTTGTCTGCTATATATTTAACAGAATTTTCTGATCCAGACAACCAATGATTTATAAAGGAAAATCATGAAAATTATCAGGGGTGCCCAAACTTTTGCATACACCTGTGCGTATGTGTGTGTGTGTATATATATATATATATATATATATATATATATATATATATATATATATATATATATATATATATATATATATATATACGATAAAATGCTGATACGGCAGAGGGAATTTTAACATTCAAGAGGCATTTTTTGACAGGTGCAACTTATATTCCAGTGTGACTTATGCTCTTGAAAATATGGTATACATGCACATAATTCCTGATTGCAGACGTTGCACATAATGGTGTACCTATCAACAATTCAATCTGCGTGCCTTTTTTAAATGTTAATTTTACATTCAGAAATCCAAGCAGCATCTTCTGCATCATGTTTCCAAAGCTACTGCTCATTCATTCTTTTATTTACCCACTTATTCCAGTTAAGGGTCACAAAGGTTCTGGAACCTATCCCAGCAGTCACTGGGCAAGAACACCCAGGCTTGTTCATTGCAGGGCTGGTATTTTCACTAATTTAATTTATTTATACAGCTCCAAATCACAATAAAGTTGCTTCAAAGTTTGCTTCACACAAGCATGGTCTAACCTTACCAACTCATAGAGCAAGCACACAGGTAACAGTGGTAAGGAAAAAGGAGTTTTTCCTTATTCCTAATTAATTAATTAATCTAAATTACTGCATTATTTGGACAACATTGCATTTAATCACCTGCATATTTTTTATTTGAAAATATCACCCCCAAATTACAAAACATGTTCTCAGAAATAAATTCGCTTTTTAAAACAATTACAGAAAAATTATAATTCATAAAAATAAACTGTGCCATCTGTAATATCTCTTTACAAAAATGAGGCATCATGAACATACTGAGCATGATTTATTGCTGCATTACAAAATGAATTTAGAAAAAAATCTTATTCATAATTTAAGGTGTGTGTGTGTGTGTGTGTGATGTAGCAACCTTCACGTTGCGTATCTGGGTTTTTTGTGATTTTTGGAATACAGCTGTAATCCTGGGAAATAATAATAATTTTATTTATATTGCACTTTAATAAAGACAAGGTGCTTCACAAACATTCACATGACAACGAATTAATAAAAGGCAAAATCATTTAATATAAATAAAGTCAAGAGGCTAAGCATTTTCCACCAGCAAGAGTTGTAGGCAGTCAAGAAATGGTTTTGGTTTTGATCTTAATTTAAAAATATCAATGACATTTCAGCCGTTTGTTCCACAGCCATTGCGCAAGAAAAGCAAATGATTGACCACCCGATGATTTTTTTTTCTTAACCTTTGTATTATGGTGAGAAATAAATATGTTTATTATGTTGCAGGTCACTTTAACCCGTATTGTTTAAATCCACTCAAAACAGTCAAAAATGAAGTTAAACCAGTCAGAACTTTATTTTAGATTATACAAACATTTTGAAGAGATGAGAAGAAGAGATATACAATTCAAACACTATATCAAAGAACTCCTGTTTTCAATTTTTTCCTCTTCACGCACACTTTTTTTTTTTCATTTAACTTGCCCCATTTTCTCAGAGTTTCAATGTTAAACATTTTCCCCACATGATGGACGGAATGTGACTGTGTGCTTTCTGCAGATGTACTTTTTGCATCTTGCACAACAGGTACTTGTTTTATTGTTATATTGATAGGGACAGACTTGGCATCTTTTGCATTTCTTTGCACCTGTATCCAAAGGATCCATTGTGGGTTGGGCAGATGCCCTTCCCTGGACCTTTGCGATGAAAGCTGCAGCTGCTGGGGATCGAGCTGGCTGGCCCGGTTCTGGATCTTGGGAGTGACGAGTGCTTTGCCTAGTTCATCCAGGAAAAGTCGATGTCTGTACAGTATGCTGGCATTCCACTGCTGGTTGATCTCAATCCACAGCACATAGGCATTGTACGCAGACACGTCCCCAGTGTTGTAGAAAACCAGCAAGAGCCAACGGGCAGTCTAGCTCTGGCAGCTACAGTATATGTTGCTGTGACTTTGTCAAGATTGTCAACTCCTCCTTTGGTGGAGTTGTAATCCAGGATCATCTGCGGCTTCATGTCCTCTCTTGTGCTCAGAGATGCATCTTTGTGCATCGTGCTCATCACAAGAACATTCTTGTTTCTCTTTGGGCAGTAAGAAACAAGTGTTGTTTTCTCTGTGAAAGCAAATTTTGAGGAATGTAGAGGTCTTCTTTGCATCTTCAGAATCTCACGAGGAAGTTCTGTCTTATTTTTTTTGACTGTTCTCAACATAGTCAGCTTTCTCTCCTGAAGTTCAACTCCAAGACGGTCGAAGGTAAAGAAGTTGTCACATGGTATGTTATGACTTTGCAGCCCTTCAGTCATCTCCAATACCACACGCATTCCCTGATTCTTCTCAGGTGTTCCTCCAGGTGGCTTTCCAGTATATATTTGCTGGTTCCACGCATAACTGGATTTTGCATCACAGGCTACCCATATTATGATGTCATATTTTGCAGGCTTGTTTGGCATATACTGTCGGAAAGGACAGCGTCCTCTGAATGGAACGAGGCGCTCATCGACAGTGACATTGGGGCCAGGATTATACAATAAAGGCAGGATTTCAACCCATTTATCCCAGACATCTCTGATCACTGCAAGCTTGTCTCTCTCTCGTCAACCAGCTCTGGTGTCACGGTTGTCAAATTGGATCAAACTTGCAGTTGCTTCACTTGTTCACCTGTATACTCCACCTAACACCAGAATTCCAACGTAAGCATGCAAGTCAATTGGATCCAGTGGCTTCCATTTCTCTTGAAAAACATGCCTCCCCTCCAAGTTCATCATGTCGAGGATTATCTTCTCTATGGGTGGGGATATGAAGAGCTGAAATGCTGATTCAATATCATCAATTCTTGTTACAGCAAATCTTGTTGGACCAGGAGTCATTTTGATGACATTAGAAGATGAAGAATCTGCCTCGACGTTGGTGTGGTGATATTGACCATTTTATTTTACCGTCTTTAGATGTCCATGTCCCCTGTGTGGATGACGATTGTTGCATTTCTTGGTTTTCATCTGATGAAGGGACACCGGCAGACGCATCCTCTGAATCCTCCTCATCGTGGGAAAATTGACAATCTGGATCAAAATCAGCATTGTCCTGATTGTCTCTGAAATCTGTTCCTCTGCATCACTATCCCAGTTCATAAGCTGCGACAAAACTTCTTCAGATGTAAATTGTCTGGTCTTTTTGGTGTATTTCTCAAAGAAAGGGCATGGAAACAGTGAAAAGGGCATGGAAACAGTGAAAAGAACAGGGGAGAGAAAGTCCCTCTTCCACCACACCTGGTTCTGAATGGCTATTCAGAGGCAATCAAAATAAAGTAGATCAAAGAGACATGTTTATTTTGGATGTGAACAGCCACTTTGTGTCTGGGTCAAAATGACTCGCAACATCATCTTTGTATACAAACTCTGTGCAGACACTCCACAACACATCAAAAGTGTTCAGATTTTATACAGCAGTTCATGACCCTAGATGAGGAAAAGTCATAAAATTTCATGAGGAAAAAAGTGAGGATAACCTGCACTTTGGCCAACACAAAAATTGAAATGAGTCAAATTGACCCACAACATAGGGTTAACCTTCAAGACATATATCAGGTCAGCCTCCCGTGAGCACAGGGCACGTATCAGCGCATATGGCTGAATCAAATGGGCAAAATAGGATGGCACACAGCCCTGTAAAATCTTAAGTCAAAAACAAAACCTTAAAATCTACCCTCACATGAACGCGCAACCAAAGAAAACATGCCAGTACTGGGTTATGTGATCAAATTTTCGTGTTTGAGTCAAAACTCAAGCATCTGCATTCTGCATTTTAAGTGGCAAACTTGAAAACAACACATTACAAAAATCAATTCTGGATGGCACAGAAGCATGGATCAATACCTCTGCATCAGCTAAGGACAAAATTAGTCTGATCTTTGCAATATTTAATGATGAAGTGCCACTCTTGTCACCTTTTGATATGCACATCAAACGAGAAAGACTCCAAAAAAACAAAACAAAACAAAACAAAAATTACACCAAGATTCCTGACAGTCTCACTACACTGAATCACGCAATCACCCAGTTAGATGGTGAAATGCTTTTCTCAATTTTGTTTACTAGATGACTGTTAATTCAATTTTGTTTGAATTGAGAAGAAGGACGTTAGCTGACAACCAACTCCTTACAGCAATTAAACAGACCTCAGTCTTGCTCATGGCAGCACGATTTACCCCATCATCAGCAAGCACAGGCAAATACAGCTGTAAATCATCATAATAACAATGAATGTTCAGCCCACAGCCACGAATGATCGTCTACAATGGGGCTTCATACAGAGAAAATAACAATGGGCCTAGAATTGAACCCTGAGGGAGTCTGTGCTTAACAGTGATGTAATCAAAGGATGCATTGTAAAGAACAACACACTGGAACCAACCCAACAAATATGACCTCAGCCAGGAGGCCACTCTACCAGAAAACCAAAACAATTCTCAAGCCTATTTAATAGGACACTATGATCAACAGTATCAAATGCAGCATAATAAAAAATGCAAGCCACCCTGGTTGATGTGTGTGTACAGTGCATCTGGAAAGTATTCAGTGCTTATGTTATAGCTTTATTCCAAAATGGAGTAAATTAATTCTTTCGCCTCCAAAATTCTACTCACAACACCCCAAAATGACAACATGAAAAAAAGCCTTTTTTAAATTTTCACAAATTTATTAAAAAAAAATCACATGTACATAAATATTCACACCCTTTGTTCAGTACTTTGTGGCTGCACTTTTGGGAGCAATTACAGCCTCAAGTCTTCTTGAATATGATGCTACAAGCTTGGTGCACCTATTTTTGGGCAGTTTTGCCCATTGCTCTTTGCAGCACCTCTCAAGCTCCATCAGGTTGGATGGGGAGAGTCAGTGCACAGAGAAGCTTGACTTCTGATGTTTCTAGAGAAGTTCAATCAAATTCAGGTCTGGGCTCAGGCTGGGCCACTCAAGGACATTCAGAATTGTCCTGAAGCCACTCCTTTGATATCTTGGCTGTATGCTTACAGACATTGTCCTGCTGAAAGATGAATCATCATCACAGTCTGAGGTCAAGAGCGCTCTGGAGCAGGTTTTTCATCCAGAATGGCTTTGCACATTGCTGCATTCATCTTTTCAATTCAATTTCAATTTATTTTCATTTATATAGCATCAAATCACAACAGAGTTGCCTAAAAGCACTTCACACAGGTAAGGTCTAACCTTACCAACCCCCAGAGCAACAGTGGTAAGAAAAAACTCCCTCTGAGGAAGAAACCTCAAGCAGATCAGACTCAAAGGGGTGACCCTCTGCTTGGGCGATGCTACAAACATAAATTACAGAACAATTCACAGAACAATTCACCGATGAATATACAAGAAATGCTATTGGCGCACAGGACAGGAGGATCGTCAACACAAATACAACTCCCATCTCTGGATGGAGCTGCACCTTAAACAGAGAGAAAAAACAGAATCAGGCATCAGAAAGACAAAAAATACTGTATAATTTGCCAGCATTAAACAAGAAAAACAGAGAAGTACTAAGGTGTTCGCCGGCCACTAGCCCTAAACTTCACTAAAAGACCCAGAATTTAGGTAAAGTTGAGGCCGCGGCCCGCTCCAATTACTAATAAATGAATTAAAAGAGTAAAAAGTGTAAAACAAAACTATACCAGTATGCTAGCCATATGAAAGGGAAAATAAGTGCATCTTAAGTCTGGACTTGAAAATCTCCACAGAATCTGACTGTTTTATTGACGCAGGGAGATCATTCCACAGAACAAGGGCACGATAAGAGAAAGCTCTGTGACCCGCAGACTTCTTATTCACCTCAGGGACACAAAGTAGTCCTGCACCCTGAGAACACAAAGCCCGGGCCGGTACGTAAGGTTTAATTAGGTCAGCTAGGTAGGGAGGTGCCAGTCCATGAATAATTTTATAGGTTAGTAGCAGAACCTTAAAATCTGATCTCACTGGGACAGGAAGCCAGTGAAGGGATGCCAAAATGGGTGTAATGTGGTCGAACTTTCTGCTTCATGTCAAAAGTCTGGCTGCAGCATTTTGAACCAATTGGAGACCCCTAATGCTAGATTGTGGTAAACCAGAAAATAGAACATTGCAGTAGTCCAATCTAGAAGAGATAAATGCATGGATCAGGGTCTCAGCATCAGCCATAGACAGGATGGGACGAATCTTCGTTTTTCCTTTTCCCATCTTTTCCTCAATCCTGATTAATCTCCTAGTTCCTGCTCCTGAAAAACATCCTTAAAAACATCCCAGCATGATGCTGGCACCACCATGCTTCACTGTAGGGATGGTTCCTGGTTTCCTTCAAATATGATGCCTGGCATTCATGCCAAAGAGTTCAATCTTTGTCTCATCAGATCAGAGAATTTTGTTTCTCATGATCTGAGAGTCCTTCACTCAAAATCCAGGTGGGCTGCCATGTGCCTTTTACTAAGGAGTGACTTCTGTCTGGCGACTCTGCCATACAGGCCTAGAGGTTCTCCTCTATCCAAAGAGGAATTCTGGAGCTCTGACAGAGTGACTATCGGGTTCTTGGTTACCTCCCTGACTAATGCCCTTCTCCCCCAGTCCGTCAGTTTAGATGGGCAGTCAGCTCTAGGAAGAGTCCTGGTCGATCCAAACTTGTTCTATTTATGGATGATGGAAGCCACTGTGCTCACTGGGACCTTCAAAGCAGCAGAAATACTTCTGTACCCTTAAACATATTTGTGTCTTGAGACAATCCTGTCTCAGAGGTCTACAGACAATTTCTTTGACTTCATGCTTGGTTTGTGCTCTGACATGCACTGTCAACTGTGGGACCTTATATGTAGACAGGTGTGTGCCTTTCCAAATCATGTCCAATTTACCCCAGGTTGACTCCAATTAAGCTGGGGAAACATCTCAAGAATGATCAGTGAAAAAAAAAGATCCACCTGAGCGCAATTTTGAGCTTCATACCAAAGGCTGTGAATACTTATGAATAAGTGATTTCTTCATTTATTTTTTATTTTTAATAAATTTGCAAAAATCTAAAAACAAACAACCCTTTTTTTCACACTGTCATTATGGGGTATTGTTTGTAGAATTTTGAGCGAAAAAAGAATTTCATCTATAACATATCAGGCTGTAACACAACAAAATGTGGATAAAGTGAAGCGTTGTGAATACTTTCAGGATGCACAGTATATACAACCCCAATTTCAATGAAGTTGGCATGTTGTGTAAAATGTATATAAAACAGAATACAATGATTTGCAAATCCTCTTCAACCTATATTCAGTTGAATACACCACAAAGACAAGATATTTAATGTTCAAACTGATTGTTGTTTTGTGCAAATGTTTACTCATTTTGAAATGGATGCCTGCAACACACGTCAAAAAAGTTGGGACGGGGCAACAAAAGACTGGTAAAATTGATGAATGCTCAAAAAACACCTAATTACAAACAGGTGAGTGTCATGATTTGGGTATAAAAGAAGCATCCCCAAAAGGCTCAGCCATTCACAAGCAAAGATGGGGTGAGGTTCACCACTTTGTGAACAACTGAATGAAAAAAATAGTCCAACAGTTTAAGAACAATGTTTCTTAACGTTCAATTGCAAGGAATTTAGGGATTCCATCATCGACAGTCCATAATATAATCAGAAGATTCAGAGAATCTGGAGAACTTTCTACACGTAAGCGGCAAGGCCGAAAACCACCATTGAATACCTGTGACCTTCACTACCTCAGGCAGCACTGCATTAAAAACCAACATCATTGTGAGAGGATCTTACCACAATTCAAATCATTTTTGGAAATCATGGATGTCATGTCCTCCGGACAAAAGAGGAAAAAGACCATCCAGATTGTTACCAGCGCAAAGTTCAAAAGCCAGCATCTGTGATGGTATGGGGGTTTGTTAATGCCCATGGCATGGGCAACTTACACATCTGTGATGGCACCATCAATGCTGAAAGGTACATCCAGGTTTTGGAACAACACATGCTGCCATCCAGGCAACATCTTTTTCAGGGACGTCCCTGCTTATTTCAACAAGACAATGGCAAGCCACATTCTGCACGTGTTACAACAGCGTGGCTTTGTAGTAAAAGAGTGCGGGTACTAGACTGGCCTGCCTGCAGTCCAGACCTGTCACCCATTGAAAATGTGTGGCGCATTATGAAGCGCAAAAAACGACAACGGAGACCCCGGACTGTTGAACAACTGAAGTCGTACATCAAGCAAGAATGGGAAAGAATTCCACCTACAAAGCTTCAACAATTAGAGTCCTCAGTTCCCAAACGCTTATTGAGTGTTGTTAGAAGGAAAGGTGATGTAACACAGCGGTAAACATACCACTGTCCCAGCTTTTTTGAAACATGTTGCAGGCATCCATTTCAAAATGATCAAATATTTGCACCAAAACAATAAAGTTTATCAGTTTGAACATTAAATATCTTGTCTTTGTGGTGTATTCAATTGAATATAGGTTGAAGAGGATTTGCAAATCATTTTACACAACGTGCCAACTTCATTGGAATTGGGGTTGTATGTATTTGTCTTCCTTTTTTTTCACTCCAATTGTTAGAAGATCCTCTGGGCTACGGTTTGGAATTTTATATTGTCTGCACACAAGCCAGGCACAGCAAGTATATGAGCCATGTAAAATGGTGTGAGGGACAAACTGTATTCATACTGGTTCTGCTGAAGATTATGTAGTCATGTCTTTCAGAAAAGTTTTTAACCTGCATGGAAAGTCAAGCATCTGAAGTGTTTCCACAAAACAATTGGAATGTGTGTCAGAAAGCTCACATTTTCTGAAACCTTGACAACATCACACAGGATGAGTTAAGAATAATCACACATTGAAGTTAGCAATTATGAATATTGCTGAATTCTCTCTGAACATTTTATTCACTATCGTGATATTTAAGTGTGTTGTTTACATGTGAATTTTGTTCAAATGGTTCACGAGCAGGGAAGCACAGTGGTTTAGTGGTTAGCACTGTTGCCTCACAGCGAGAAGGTCATGGGTTTGATTCCCACCTGTGGCCTTTCTGTGTGGAGTTTTTCATGTTGTCCCCGTGTTTGCGTGGGTTCTCTTGGGTGCTCCGGCTTCCTCCCAAAACCAAAGACACGCAGGTTAGGTGGATTGGAAACTTTAAACTGTCAGTAGGTGTGCGTGCGGGTGTGAATATTTTTGTTTATCTGCATGTGGCCCTGCGACAGACTGGCATCCTGTCCAGGATGTACCCCCCTCACGCTCTATGACTGCTGGAATAGGCTCCAGCCCCCCACAACCCTCAATTGGACTGAGCAGTTGAAGATGAGTGAGTGCGTGAGGGAATCACAAACGATGCTTTTAAATATTGAGTATACTGCATTTTTTGACATTATCAAAGAATGTATTCAGCTCAGAGTCGGTGTAATTTAACAAAAAAAATTTAAATACAGGAAAGTAACTTTTTCAGTATGCATTATGCTTTTTGGAAAACCTTACAGTGTTCCAAGCTTTGAATACAGCAGATGTATAGAGTATATTGCATATGTTTAAAGGCCCCTTCACACATAGTGCGAAGTTTGGAGGAAGTGCACGATTCCTGCGTCATGCGCACTAAGTGTACTTAGTACGCATGACGCAGGAATCATGCGCAAACCGTTTAATGTCGTCCCGGTCGGCAACGACATTACACCTGTTGCTACAACTATTTGTGCACACAAGTGCCTGAAAGACAGAGTGTGGCTTGTGCGAACCCATCGCACCCTCTCGCGGCTTGTGCCGGCCAAATTCCAGGTGACACGCTCGCATCTAACACCGCTCGCATGGCACATAGAAAATGTGTGGCCAGTTGCATGTCTGATTGCTGTATTTACATGGACATAAATAAAAACATATATCGCCGTGTTGGCAACAAGCTGCAGCAAGCAAGTGCGTGCACAGAGAGGACACTGACAGCCCCCCAGGTTGAAATGGACCATCAGATCAGAACACGCAGCGGGCAATCTGACGTCACGTCACTCACATGAGCTCTGTTCCACATGATGTGGTGTCTGTGCTGTGGCGTGCCGTCCAGCTCAGTGGTAAAGTCTCTGACTGGAGATCAGAGGTTTTGAAACTTGTGATTTTGCATCCTGGGTGGTGTGTTGTTGTTTTTTTTTTTTAATTATTCCACATAAGCGGCGTGATGTGGTTCTACACATACCAGCTGGTTTTTATTTCTTCCACATAAGCCGTGCCATGTGCTGCACCTAGTACTGTTCCTGCTTGACGGACACCGGCGCATGCACGAACTGTCGCACCTTGTTCGTGCACGCCTGCCCATCGGTGCAATGTTTCTTGCACTAATTTAGAACTGTTTTGCCGTTTACGTCCAAACAGGGTCCAATCTTCACACTATGTGTGAAGGGGCCCTAAGCTTGGGGACATTTTGTTTTGTGTCTTCTCTTCAAAGATGTGAAACTGGAAAGTACTGAAAGCATGTTAATAAACATGATATAAAATTTTTACAAAAGTTAGCTGTCTACGAAAATACATTCACTTTCTCTTCTTGAGTTGGTGCACATTACTCAGGGTCAGTAACGCGTTACTCTAATCTGACCACTTTTTTTTAGTAACGAGTAATCTAACGCGTTAATCTTTCCAAATCAGTAATCAGATTAAAGTTACTTCTTCATGTCACTGTGCGTTACTATTATTTTTCATTGTGGGTCGATAGCAGCATTAAACTTGTTCTGTGGGCAGGAGGTCGGGGTTCGACTGAACTGCCCACTTTAAGCGAGCTGTGAGCTTTTCATCCACGGTTTTTTGCAGCTGCTCGACTCGTCCTCACCTCTTAAAGCGCGGTGATCAGCACACCTGCACTGAGCTTTACAAAGACATTTTTATACTGTTTTTCCTCCTTTATTTAGAGCTGAGCTGAGCCGCTCCGTATCGTCTCGTTAAAAACAGCTGATCCTCCGCGACGCGTCAACAACTAACACTTTTTTCCACTCAAATGCACCTAAACTCTCTTTCTGAGGACCACATGATGTGAAAACACAATAAAACTTTCTTACCTGTAAATCTGGTCACGTTTTCTGCATAAATAAATGTTATCCATTCTTTGTGCTCAAACGCCAAAGCAGGGGCGAATCCAGATGGAATGGGGGCGTGGGGGAGGGATGTGCCCCCCCACAACAGCCCTAGATTAAAGGTCCAGTTTTGAAGCCTTTTTTTACTACTAATACTAACTACTAATACTACTTAAAATAATATTAATTTTGACAAGTAAAATATTTAGAGAGAATTTAAATGTTAGAAAAATGCTAGAATGAATTTAATAGTTACATTTATAAACAGTGTAGGTTCGAAATTGCAAGTTTTACTGTTACAGTGCTGTCAACAGTTAAATATGAGGTCAAGAAAGAGGTCTTTATTTTACTTTTTATAAAACAAGTATTTATTTTCATTGAAGTCAAGAAAGGGTGACTATAAAGTGAGTTTTGGCAAAACAGGTATCATTGTCATGTTGAGGTGGCAGAGGGTTGTTGTCGGCAGCTGGGAAAAGTAACTAAAAAAGTAACTAGTAATCTAACTTAGTTACTTTTTCAAGGAGTAATCAGTAATCAGTAATTGGATTACTTTTTCAAAGTAACTGTGGCAACACTGCTCAGGGTATATACTAGTAGAGCACTACTGGTATATCAGCTCGTTAATAATATCGGTTGATATGGGCCTTTAACAAACATCGGTATTAGTGTTATTTTTATTTTACAGTATAAACAGTGCAGTAAAACACTTTGGCTGCTGGAAATGCTGCCTTATAAATAATGCAATGGCATTGTTTATAATGCTGTCAACCTGGTCACATTAGCTATTTTACAAGAGACAATTGTTCGCTATGCTACCAGCAAGGTGTGAGCAAAATACAGTAGTGTTCAGAATAATAGTAGTGCTATGTGACTAAAAAGATTAATCCAGGTTTTGAGTGTATTTCTTATTGTTACATGGGAAACAAGGTACCAGTAGATTCAGTCGATTCTCACAAATCCAACAAGACCAAGCATTCATGATATGCACACTCTTAATGCTATGAAATTGGGCTATTAGTAAAAAAAAAAAGTAGAAAAAGGGGGTGTTCACAATAATAGTAGCATCTGCTGTTGATGCTACAAACTCAAAACTATTATATTCAAACTGCTTTTTTAGCAATCCTGTGAATCACTAAACTAGTATTTAGTTGTATAACCACAGTTTTTCATGATTTCTTCACATCTGCAAGGCATTAATTTTGTTGGTTTGGAACCAAGATTTTGCTTGTTTACTAGTGTGCTTGGGGTCATTGTCTTGTTGAAACACCCATTTCAAGGGTATGTCCTCTTCAGCATAAGGCAACATGACCTCTTCAAGTATTTTGACATATCCAAACTGATCCATGATACCTGGTATGTGATATATAGGCCCAACACCATAGTTGGAGAAACATGCCCATATCATGATGCTTGCACCACCATGCTTCACTGTCTTCACTGTGAACTGTGGCTTGGGGGTCATCTCACAAACTGTCTGTGGCCCTTTGACCCAAAAAGAACAATTTTACTCTCATCAGCCCACAAAATATTCCTCCATTTCTCTTTAGGCCAGTTGATGTGTTCTTTGGCAAATTATAACCTCTTCTGCACGTCTTTTATTTAACAGAGGGACATTGCGGGGGATTCTTGCAAATAAATTAGCTTCACACAGGCGTCTTCTAACTGTCACAGCACTTACAGGTAACTCCAGACTGTCTTTGATCATCCTGGAGCTGATCAATGGGTGAGCCTTTGCCATTCTGGTTATTCTTCTATCCATTTTGATGGTTGTTTTCCGTTTCCTTCCACGCATCTCTGTTTTTTTTTTTGTTTTTTTTGTCCATTTTAAAGCATTGGAGATCATTGTAGATGAACAGCCTATAATTTTTTGCACCTGCGTATAAGTTTTCCCCTCTCCAATCAACTTTTTAATCAAACTATGCCGTTCTTCTGAACAGTGTCTTGAACGTCCCATTTTCCTCAGGCTTTCAAAGAGAAAAGCATGTTCAACAGGTGCTGGCTTCATCCTTAAATAGGGGACACCTGATTCACACCTGTTTGTTCCACAAAATTGACGAACTCACTGACTGAATGCCACACTACTATTATTGTGAACACCCCCTTTTCTACTTTTTTACTAATAGCCCAATTTCATAGCCTTAAGAGTGTGCATATCATGAATGCTTGGTCTTGTTGGATTTGTGAGAATCTACTGAATCTACTGGTACCTTGTTTCCCATGTAACAATAAGAAATATACTCAAAACCTGGATTAATCTTTTTAGTCACATAGCACTACTATTATTCTGAACACTACTGTAGATGAGAAGTCTATTTTCTGCAATTGCTGAACAATGTGAGGCACCAACTGCCAACATGTTGGCAGAGTGACATACGCTGGTTGGTTGCACCAAAATGGTGGAATACGCTGCCAGACAGTTGTATTCCCATATAAACTGAATATATTTGGCATTTTGTTCTATGCTATTTTGTGAAAGAGGGAGAAATAAACACATTTCTTTACTCGCTAATTTTGGTATCAATATTAGCACCCCAAAAAAATCTATGTTGGTTGGGCTCTTGCATATAGAATACTCATTACTTCTGTAATTGACACTAGAACCATTACTTGTGAACCAGTACTTGATTGATCTATTTGTCTCTGACAAATGTATTAAACAATTCACATCTTATTCTATGCGTGCCCTGTGGCCACAGGTTTATCACTCAGTCATGCTGTACTTAGGCAACAAAATGCTTGTCCAGAATATCAAGGGACTGTTGATGGATGTAGTATGTTTCAGTCCTCAGCAGTAGCAAGCTATGAGGCTCTTGCATGATTTTTGAACTGTACAAAATGACTTACAAGGTATAAACACAGAGGAATACAAACAGTGTAAAAGCATTTACTTACTTCCACTCTCCCTGACAGAAAACATTTTAAACACAATTTACAAGTTAGTCCCAGATGCTTGGCTGACATCTTCCTTGACATTACAGGACAAAAATTATATTTTTGGTTATTGTGTTTCAAAATCTCCACAGTACTGTGAGTGTAAAGTGGATCTGGAGTAGCAAAGAAAAAGCTTTGGTATTTATTGTAGTGTTTGTAAACTCATGTAAATGAACTTGTTTTAAAAACTAACTTGTGTATACGTTGTGATGGAGGAAGGAGACAGAATTTCCCTATTTTGGCAACGCATGTGCATGCCATTTATTTCTTACATTATTTCTACATTTTATCTGTCATCATAGTAGTTCGTATAAGTAGTAATGGTGCTCTTACACAAATCACAGGCCTTTTACACAGCTTTGTCTAGCAGGAACACATTGGCAATTACAGGAAACAGTTTTATGTGCACAGAACAGAGAACAGACAATTGCTTGGTAATCACGCAGGGGTCCTGTCGGCAGACACTGATTTGCACATCCCGCAGGGGCACTGACGAGAAGTCATCAATATACACATCTTGGCTTGTTAACATATGTACGGCAGGGAGCACCCTGTAAAGCCCCTTTCACACTGGGGCTGCTCCCAATTGCTTCTTGTTGCGTCATGACAACGCAGGAATTTCTGCGTCAGGTGCATGCAGCAGGGGGCAGAGAGGAGGTGAGAACACAGCCTGGAGGTTCTCTGCACAGAGAAATCAGAATGCACAGTTTGGCTGCAGCCAGACTGTGCACTCTGATTTCTCTTCTAGTTTATATTTGTTCTTGTGAGAGCTGCAGGTCTGCGCTATGAGTTCTGTTATAGTTTATCTCTCCTCCTTTGACTGCGAGATGTGCGCGAACGAACCATCCATGAGTAAATGTGGAGATGTCTGGAGTTATACTTGATGTGAACATGTCCTGTCTCTGATAATCAGTCTGTGAGCAGGACTTATGCCCTCTTTTGTCCTTTTTTTTAACAGTGATGAGAGAGTTTGAGGGGGGAACAAGGAACTGCCTGCAGCCAGACAGGTTTTTTCTTTCTTTTAATTGTTCACATGTGTGCGTGTGAACGAATCGTCTGTGAGTGGACTGGAGATGTCCAGACTTTTTACTGGATGTCTCTGGCAATCAGTCTGGGAGCAGGACTTTTATGGATTTTATTTAAACACATTTGTGAGAGAAGAAGCTGCAGCTGCTTCACAGTGCCTCTCTTCACCAGATGGCTCGACACAGAGAAGGTGCTGCAGCTTTGAGAACAATGGAACACAGCAGGAATCACAAATTGGCATTGGGTAACGTCGTCTTGTGAGTGTGTGGCTTCCAGTCATGCTGAGTACTGTCCTGTTGCTCCGACTTGCACTGAAACCACTTAATTCTGTGTCGAGCAGAGGACGCAAAAAAAAAAAATTAAACATGTTTAATTTTTGTTTGTGCCCCTCGCGCTGTTGTGGCGCCGAGCTGCATTGTCTCAGCACTAGCTTGCTTCCACGTGGCTTCGTCATAATGACGCAACTGGGAGCAGCCCCGGTGTGAAAGGGGCTCAACCCCAAGTGGTGATGGCTTGTTACTTGCATAGCTGGCATACAGAGACCTTTGTATGCATAGAATACACATTGCACGCCTCGGCGTGTTAACACATGCAGGACATGGGACACATCTGTGGTCCACACATCTGGGCATGTTAACAGATCAGAGAACAAACAGAAGACCACTCGGTTATGGTGAATTATGCCAAACTTGATGAACACTAGAAAGTTTGAATAAATCTTTCTGTTCGTGCTGTTGCTTATTTCCAGATTCAGAAACATGAAGCAGATGAGTCTCTCGCCTTGTTGAATGGTGTGTTTTATCTTTAAACTCATGCAAGTATTTTTTATAATTGCACTCATAAGCATTAATTATTTGTATACTATACTACGAGGTATGTTAGAAAAGTAGCCGACCTTTTTATTTTTTTCAAAAACCTGATGGATTTGAATCACGTGTGCTTGCATGAGCCAACCTTGAACCTTCATGCTGGACTCCAAAAAATGATGCCCACCTCTTCCACCATTCGGAAGATTCAGACGGCTTTCGGTGGCTTTTCAGTCGTGTGACTATCCGAGAAATTGTGGAAGAGGTGGGCATGTCACAACATGTCCTGTGAGACTTCAACACAGAGGCGCTTTTGCTCCGTCAGCAGCTTCATGCCGAAGCCATTGGCATGAATTTCGCTGCAACTCTTTTCATGGCCAAATCTTCTGTCACAGTGGAATGTGCCAAAAAAGTGCTGATGTCCACCTCTTCCGCAATTTCTCGGATAGTCACACGACGGTCCCGCATCACCACAGCGTTCACTTTGGAAATGATCTGGTCATTTCAGCATGTTGATGGCCGACCGGAGCGTGGCGCGCTCTCCACCGTTGTGCGGTCATCTTTAAACCGGTTGTACCGCTCCTTAATCTGTGTGATGCCCATAGGATCATCACCGAAAGCCATCTGAATAATCCAAATGGTTTCCACCTGGCTGTCGCCCAGTTTCTCGCAAAATTTGATGCAGTCGCGCTGCTCCAGTTGTTACGCCATTTTCCTTGCAAAGAAAATCCAACGAGAGACTACACCCATCCTCACACAAAGGCTGCTTACAAGCAAATGACGCAATCGACAGGTGTGAAAAAATTCACGCATGCGCACGAAGGTTCAAGGTTGGCTCATGCAAGCACACGTGATTCAAATCCATCAGGTTTTTGAAAAAATAAAAAGGTCGGATACTTTTCTAACAGACCTCGTATATCGGTACACTACTACCCAAAGTCAATTGAAGGGGAACGTGTGTGTTGGGGAAGTGTAATGACACGGACCCAGAACAGGGGGTGCAAATGAACGGTCAATAGTTAGTCCAATAAATACAATTTATTGTGGCAAATGTGCACAACAGGTCGAATACTGCTTTTAGACAGTCAATTACAAAATACAACAGGTGACGTGTGGGCAGGCCCGAGGGTAGGAGACGCCTATCCAGAGAAGAGCCGAGGCCCACAAGGTTCCGCCGCCAACGAAGACCTGCAGTACACCAAAGCCACCAAGTCCCGAGTCCCCAGGTGGCCTCTACTTCAGCTGTCAGATCCGGTACTGCTGGCAGGAACAAAAACAGGTTAATGGTGGGTGTGTGGACACCCAGTAAGCAGTCAGCAACTCACAATGTTTATCCACTTTGAGGGAACACCTCCACCTCCAACTCTGGAACCAGTTAACGGCAGAGCCTGAACTACTACTTATCGTAAGTGGAATGAGGAGTGAAGATCGTCACTCCCCCACCGTCCACAAACCCAGCTCCAGCTGCAAGTAGAGTTCCAGGTACTCCTGCAAAAAAGTTCAGAACAAACAAGGTATGTGCGTTCGGCACAGAAACAATGGCTGAGAGAATTACCTGAGTGGTAAACTGATATCTCGGCAGAGATGTGGTGTCTCCTCCAGGCTTTTATGGTGCAGTGAGTGATGATGATTACTGACAGCTGGTAGTCCTAGCTCCTGGGTGGTGACTGCGCCCTCTGGTGCCTGAAACCCGATTACAGGCAGGGCGCCCTCTGGCGTTGGCCAGCAGTACCTCCTCTTCGGGCAGCCCACATAACAGTGTGTCCAAACATTTTGACTGACAGTGTAATATGCAACATGCTCTGTACTGTTATGTACAAAAATAGCAATCACGATACATGTCGAGTTCACACATGTACATCATTTAGAGATAAGGGTATATCCCAGACCTAATTACTTTGTAATAAATCTTTTTTGTTTTTTTGTTTGTTTTTTGGCTGCTGCCATTGTGATAGTTGACAGTGAATATAGTATGGGATTGAAAATTGATGTGGGGGAAGTTTAATGTCAGTTGCCCTTCTTGACGTTACTCCAGATATACACTCAACAAAAATATAAATGCAACACTTTTGGTTTTGCTCCCATTTTGTATGAGATGAACTCAAAGATCTAAAACTTTTTCCACATACACAATATCACCATTTCCCTCAAATATTGTTCACAAACCAGTCTAAATCTGTGATACTGAGCACTTCTCCTTTGCTGAGATAATCCATCCCACCTCACAGGTGGGATGAGGTGGAAAAGAAATGAGGTAGAAAAAAAAAAAAAAATATATATATATATATATAAAGATGATTGGGATTGAAAAGGAGATAGGAGATAGGAACATCTTCTTTACAATATGTGAAATGGAGTTTAGATGTGGTAAGGTGACATTAGTGCAGGGTTTTGTAAACGAGTTGTTATTGCACGTGATTTGTGGACATATTATTGCATGTGGTTATTTTACAGTGTTATTGTACAGTCTGACAGCAGCAGGGAGGAACGACCTGCAGTATTGTTCCTTCCTGCACTGAGGGTGCCTCAGCCTGTCACTGAACGAGCTGCTCAGCTTCACTACAGTCCGGTGCAGAGGGTGAGAGGAGTTGTTCATGATGGATTTGAACTTGGCTAACACCCTCCTCTCAGCCACCTCATCCAGAGACTCCAGAGGACAGCCCAGGACAGAGCTGGACTTCCTGACCAGCTTATTCAGTCTCTTTCTCTCCAACAGATGACAGCATAGAGGAGAGCAGAGGCTACAACAGAGTCGTAGAAGGTCTTGAGCAGAGGCCTGCTCACTCCAAAGGATCTCAGTCTCCTCAGGAAGTGGAGGCAACTCTGGCCTTTTTTGTACAGGGCGTCGGTGTTGTGAGTCCAGTCCAGTTTGCTGTTGAGGTGAACACCCAGGTATTTGAAACTGTCCACAGTCTTTATGTCCTCCCCCTGGATGTTCACCGGTGAGTGAGGTGGTGCTTTCCTCCTGAAGTCGATCACCATCTCCTTCATCTTACTAGTGTTGAGACACAAGTAGTTGCGCTCACACCAGTCCAAGAAGTCTGTGATGACAACCGGTGCTCCGGCTTGTTCCCCTCAGACACATGACCCACAATAGTGGAGCCATCAGAGAACTTCTGGAGGTGGCAGCTGTCTGTGTTGTAGGTGAAGTCCGAGGTGTAGAGGGTGAAGAGGAAAGGCGAGAAGACGGTGCCTTGGGGGGCTCCGGTGCTGCACCTTACCACCTCAGACTGACAGCCGCGCAGCCGCACGTACTGCGGGCGGTCAATGAGGTAGTCGATGGTCCAGGTGGCGAGATGTCCATCCACACCTGCGTCCTCCAGCTTTCCCTGCAGCAGCACCAGTCTGATGGTGTTGAAAGCGCTGGAGAAATCAAAGAACATGACTCTCACAGCACTCCTGCCGGTCTCCAGGTGGGTGAGTACTCGCTGCAGTAGGTAGATGACAGCGTCATCTACCCCGATGTTGGGCCTGTAGGCGAACAGCAGTGAGTCCAGGGTGTCGCTCACCACGGTGCAGAGGTGAGACAGGACGAGCCGTTCCATGGTCTTCATGAGGTAGGAGGTCAGGGCAACTGGTCTGTAGTGGGCCAGTTCCTTGGCGTGCTGTGTTTTGGGAACCGGGAACACACCGGAGGTCTTCCACAGGGTTAACAATATTTCTTCTGTTTTTGAGGTGATATAAGATTCATACTTCAGTGGAGCAGTTAGACAAGACCTTGTAGTGAGGAAAGTCAAAGATCCCAAGGACTTCACATTCAGGGGGGAGCTGATGGAAGCCACCTTCAGCAGAGTCGTGTCCATGGTAACAATATATTCCTCAGTCTTTCTCAGTTTTATGAATGTATTGATTACTGATAATTCTGTGTAATTCCAATCACAGAGTTGAAACACTTACAGTACACTGCACTTGCCTTTGAGATACAGTATCAGGTAAACTAAGTCTCTTAGTCAGCTGCTCCCTTGTTTGTACTCAAGATCGCTGCAAATCAGAGGTTGATCTGCTTGTTGACTTGGCACAAGTTTTATGCCAGATGAACCAGGAACCTTCTGCACCATGTGCAATAGCCACTGCGATTAAAAAAAAATCTCTCTCTCTCTCTCTCTCTCTATATATATATATGTGTGTGTGTGTGTATGTGTATAAAGTATGGGAAATGACTAATCCAATTAAAACACTCACCTAAAAAAGACCTGCTTTTGTTGTTTTGTCAAAGCATCTATTTACAAAGTCCTGAGCATAGATTGGACACTGTTGACATTTTCCATTGTGCTATAAAATCTCATTTGTTTCACTTGAGGGAAGTTATTGCTACATTGTATGATGTTTTCAGATTTTTCTTTTTGTTTTAGGGGCCGATCCAAAGATGGTGCCATAACTGTACCACAACAAGCAAGGAAAACCATCAGCAAGAAGGATAAGCCATACCAACTGGAAGCCATCCAAAATCATGTCTCAAGATTCCATAAATGTTGCTGAAAGAGTATCTATGTGGAAAATTATTGAACAATGGTATTATCGCTGTCAGAAATATGACTGTCACGTGAATAAGTAACGTCTACTGTTGTCATGTTTTGAACTGCTATGGAACATAATGGAAAGAGTTCCAATTTACAAATGAATGTAAAACAATATTAAGCTCAATTATATCTACATGGCGGTAAATGCGAGTTGTCCATTGAACAACTGCAGATGGAAAATTAAAAAAAAAACAAAAAACGGATCAATAAGACTCTGTCTACTAAAATAAGAGGCTCAAATAAATGTTTGCCAGCACATAAGCAGTTATTCTTTTTGACTTTCAATTAAGCAATCAGCACTATGTACAGTTTATAATTTGATTTTAATTCTTAAGTAACCACATCCAAAACTTTTCATTTGTCAAGTGTCATTTTACAAATGTGAAGTCATGTGCTGATGCTCGTGGAGAAGCTGGACTGGGTCCACAGTTGGTGCAGCGAGGAAGTCTTCAGAAATGCCATTCTCTGCTGGGAGCCTGTTTCTTATCTCCATAACTGCATAGGCTTGAATCACCTTTCTGCATTTCCTCTCAGGTTTGCCACAGACCCACCGGGTAAAACTGTGGTATGCTATGTATCTGTATAATCTGAAACAATAAATTCAATAATTAAGAAAACATTGTGTCAGAGTGAAATTTCAGATATGGATTCTTTGGGCAGTCATTGCTACTGTTATTATTACAATACCATAGAGTCATTATATAGTATTTATTATTATATATACAATGTAAGTACCTATTTATAATATTCAATCAAACTCTACTGATCTCTAATTGCTCTGAAGAGAGAAATTATCCCCAAGTGAGGCCTTTTAGCGTTATTGAATCTTGAGGAGCATTGATGCCAAATTAATGTGGGGAAAAAAATTACATTTAATGTTCGTCAGGTCTCTGCAGCATGTGATCATAGAAATATAATTTTGGGGATTGAAAAGGTGAATTACTGACACAATCTGGGCTGTAGACAAGACATTGACAAACAATATACAATTAAACAATGTCATACAATAACTATTATTTCACATTACACTTTTTATGCCCCGCATGTCGCTTGCGCCGCAAGGCGGGGCATGTTGCATCCGGGTTATCCTTCCGTCTGTCCATCCGCAAATCCTTCACCGCAACGTAGCTACGTTGCCACCTATTGCTCGCAGAAACTTCATATTTGGTGGGTACATGCCTTGGAGGAGTACTTAGCATGGATTTGAAGGCCAGTGACCTTGACCTACTTTTCAAGGTCACCAGTGGTCACAACTGTCAAATCCTTTACCGCAAAGTAGCCCGGTACCGATCACTCGCAGAAACTTCATATTTGGTGGGTACATGCCTTGGAGGAGTACTTCACATGTGTTCGAAGGCCGGTGACCTTGACCTACTTTTCAAAGTCACCAATGGTCACAACTGACAAACCCTTTGCTGCCAAGTAGCCCGGTACCGATCGCTCGCAGAAACTTCATATTTGGTGGGTACATGCCTTGGAGGAGTACTTCACATGGGTTCGAAGGCCAGTGACCTTGGCCTCCGTTTCAAGGTCAGCAGTGGTTGCATTTGTTTTGAAGGCTGGTGACCGTGACTGACTTTTTATGGTCACTGTTTGTCACATCCTCTAAATAAATATTATGCCAATCTCCAATTTTTTCATTGTCTATCCCAGTTTACATCAAACACATAAGGCTTCAACCAAAAAAACCCACCCCATACAAGTACATATTACTGCACTTTTTACTGCGAGCGGGGCATTTTGCAATGAATGTCTCTAGTTAAAATAATCCGTTACAGTGGCAATTTTGGTCCTATATTTTGGACAAAAAAATGTCACACTGATGCAAAAGGTTGGTGAATTATCTGTAAAATGACAATATCCACGCTTACAGACAAATTAAAGTCTGTGAGATACATACAGACCTGTTTGAAACCGGGTCTCTCAAATCCTTGCCCACAGTTTCTTTGAGGGATGCCATTATAATTTCCAAAATAACTGGGTCGAGGCTCTTTTGAACGAGTCCATGTTGGAGATGCAGTGTGTCCCAGGTTCATGGTCCATTTTCAGTCCCAACACATCATTTTCTTGACAGCAGAGCAACAACAAAACTGATGGCGTCAATCCACAGTGACGACACACCAAACAAGATATTCAGTCCTGGATGATTGTTCATCATCACTGTCATTACTCTCATTAAACATTTTAGTAGGTTCAAAAAGAAAACTCTGTATGGTGTTACTCTACCATCTCTGAACAAAATAAAATGTCAAAAATGCCTCAAAAAATGTTGTGCTATAAACACATGCCCATACACTGACGTCTCACCTGCAGTGCCTCTAGTGGCAGATTATTTTAGCACATTTGTTTAGCGCGATAATTATTAATAGAAAAAAATTATTTTGAACATATTAGTTTGATTTACCACTTTAGAATGAAACTTTTACCAACAAACTTTTTTAAAGGGGTCCCTTTTCATACTTCTGACTCATGGATTACTTTCTATATTATGAATAAAGTACATAATGTAAACTACAGTTTAAATTCATTTGTTAATTTTGTTATTTATGTACATCTTCTTCATAATCTGTTCTTGCATTGCTAAACTTTTTTATGAATCTCCAAGTTTATGTTTCACAGCTTTTTTTAGGTCTGTTTTTCCTACACATTCTCACTCCCAAGTCATCGCATTTTGGAGGTCGGTGAGTGCCCCTTGCATCATTATGTGAACATTTGTCTGTGTTTGGCTTGTGGTTGGGGTCATGGTTAAGGTTATAGTTAGCATTAGTGTTAGCTTTTTTTGCCTTCTTGCTCTCGGTCGGGACGGTCGCATTTTTCTCTCCTCCTCCCTCCCCAACTTTCCTGCTACTGTAGCGTGTTTTGTCTGTGAGGCTGCCAGTCCTGCTCCTCTGGAAAACGGCAAAATGGATCTCATCAAGTGGTCTCTGAACGCAATTGACACTATTTTTTCCACAAGACACTCAGGAGCGGAGGACCCGACCTGTCCTGCCGGGACACATGTGGTGGGTTACGTGATGGACAGCTGGCGGAGGTGGCAAGTCATGGGCCTGTACACGTTGTCTGTGGAGGACGTTGAAGATGTTTACTTATTTGGAGCTGTGGTGACCGGGTTTCTGCTGTGTGGGGCGGCCATAGCACTGGTTTACCGGAAAATTAAGAAGGTGGAGGCAGCATTAATTGGCCCATCCAGGCTGCCTCACATGATTGATTCAATTGGAAGGGCAGTGTCAGCTCAGTCGGCGGGTGTCAACCGCACGTTGGAATCCATCTCGGGGAGAATGGCTGCACTGGAAAACCGCTTTGATCATCAGTAAGACCTCCTCCTCTATTCAGATGTATTTGGGAGCAACTCTTAAGTTTCAGACTGTGGAATCTGCCAGGCGTCTGTTAATCTGGATATCTATTTGGTTTCCAAACACCAGCTGTCCTTCAAGGCCGCTGGGATAAAATCCTCCCCCCCGGAGAACACTCCTGATAGCCTCGCTCCTCATCTCCCCCACCTCTTTGTCTTCCCCTCCCTCCCTTCCCAGTCCTGAGATGTTGACTGTGGGACCTTGAGACTCTGGTGGAATGATTCAGGACTGGGATCCCGCCCAGGATGGACAGATAAGGCCTGTCGATGGCGCCACGGGTGGCCTTCCGGGCTGTCTGTCTGGACACTGGACACATCCAAGTCCTGGCTGTTGGCTGTTGTTTTTTGTTATAACTGTTTTTCTGTGCTATGGGGTTTTTTTTGCTCTCCAGTGCTGCTGCGTGAGTTCAACACAGCAGCAATGGAGGTTTTTCTTTTCCCAATTCTTTCCTTGTGTGTGCTTTTATATGTGTTCATGTACCGGACCGGCTTATGTGTGTTGTTGTTTGTTAAGTGTGTCATGAGGCCGGTCAAGGTTTGCTCAGCCCTGCTCATGACCTAGGGCAGGGATATACATCTGGAGCTGGTCCCCGGGCGCCAAAAAAGGTGACCTCTGCTCCTAACTGGCAATTAGGATGGGTAAAAATGCAGTAAACACATTTCATTGTGCAGGGAACATGTTCCTATGTGCATATGACAATAAACTCCTTTTGAATACTTGAATCCTTTGAATCCTTGAATTTCCCTTCGCCTCACTAAATGACGCAAAGAGGTTACCTGACTTGTCAAATCATGCACTCTTTTACTACGAAGCCACGCTGTTGTAACACATGCAGAATGTGGCTTGGCATTGTCTTGCTGAAATAAACAGGGACAACCCTGAAAAAGATGTTGCTTGGATGGCAGATGTGTTGCTTCAAAACCTGGATGTACCTTTTAGCATTGATGGTGTCATCACAGATGTGTAAGTTGCCCATGCCATGGGCACTAACACACCCCCATACCATCACACATGCTCACTTTTGAACTTTGCGCTGGTAATAATCTTGGTCTTTTTCCTCTTTCGACCAGAGGACATAATGTCCATGATTTCCAAAAACAATTTGAAATGTGGACTCATCAGACCACAGCACACTTTTCCATGGTGCGTCTGTCCATTTCAAATGAGCTCGAGCCCAGAGAAGATGGCGGCGTTTCTGGATGTTGTTGATGTATGGCTTTTGCTTTGCATGGTAGAGTTTTAACTTGCACTTGTAGCGACGAACTGTGTTACTGACAGTGGTTTTCTGAAGTGTTCCTGAGCCCATGCTGTATGATCCCTTACACATTGATGTCAGTTTTTAATGCAGTGCTGCCTGAGTGATCGAAGGTCATGGGCATTCAATGTTGATTTTCGGCCTTGCTGCTTACGTGTAAAAAGTTCATCAGATTCTCTGAATCTTTTGATTATATTATGGAAAGTAGATGATGGAATTCCTAAATTCCTTGCAATTGGACATTGAGAAACGTTGTTAAACTGTTGGACTATTTTTTTCACACAGTTGTTCACAAAGTGGTGATCCTCACCCCATCTTTGCTTGTGAATGGCTGAGACTTTTGGGGATGATCCTTTTATATCCAATCATGACACTCACCTGTTTCTAAACAGGTGTTCTTTCAGCATTCATCAACTTTCCCAGTCTTTTGTTGCCTTTTTTGAAACGTGTTGCAGGCATCCATTTCAAAATGAGCAAATATTTGCACAGAAACAATAAAGTTTATCAGTTTGAACATTAAATATCTTGTAAAATAGAAAAACAGCTGGTGCAACACAGAAATAGGTGCTGATATATATAGAAAAGGGATTAACGTTTCGACGTGAAAGTCACATCTTCATCCGAGTCCTGCAAAGACAAGGATGGTAAAGCTTAAATACTAATAAGAAATAGGTGTCCTCATGCTTCCAAAGGGCATGACCATCCATCAAACACAGCACTCACTCAATTAGTAATCAGTTCATGATTACAGACACACTGTCCCAAAACAAACATGACAAAAACAGAATAAAAAACAATAACTGAGAAAACAAGTAAATTTTAGTTCTTCATTCCAACCAAAAGTTTCCAAGGTGCCTAAAGTATAAATTACACCTGTTTCTTACTCGTATTTAAACTGTACCATCCTTGTCTTTGCAGGACTCTGATGAAGATGTGACTTTCACGTCGAAACGTTAGTCCCTCTGTATATTTTTGTATGTTTTCAGCACCTTTTTCTGTGTTGTACCAGCTGTTTTTCTCTTTTACAAATCAGTCCTATCTGGTTGCACCAGATTTGTTTGTGCTATACTGAAGCGCAGAGAACTCTCTTTTTTGTTCATTAAATATCTTGTCTTTGTGGTGTATTCAATTGAATATAGGTTGAAGAGGATTTACAAATCATTGTATTCTGTTTTTATTTAAATTTCACACAACATCCCAACTTCATTGAAAAGGGATGCACAAATAGACACAACAAGGGGTTCAAGATGTATAGATTCCCTTCAGATCCATCCATCCATTTTCTTCCGCTTCATCCGAGGTCTGGTCGCGGGGGCAGCAGCTCAAGCAAAGCCGCCCAGACCTTCCAATCCATACACACCTCCCCCAGCTCCTCCGGGGGAACCCCGAGGTGTTCCCAAGCCAGCTGCGAGACGTAGTCCCTCCAGCATGTTCTGGGCGCATCCGAAAAAGATGCCCGAGCCACCTCAGCTGGCTCCTTTCGATGTGGAGGAGCAGCGGCTCGACTTCGAGCTCCTCCCGAGTCACCGAGCTCCTCACCATATCTCTAAGGGAGCGCCCAGCCACCCTGCGGAGGAAACTCATCTCGGCCGCTTGTACTCGCAATCTTGTTCTTTCGGTCATGAGCCAAATCTCATGACCATAGGTGAGGGTCGGAACATAGATCGATAGGTAAATCGAGAGCTTTGCCCCCCTACTCAGCTCTCTCTTCACCACGGTGGTCCGATACAGCAACCGCATCACTGCAGATGCTGCGTCCTTCGATCTCACGCTCCATCCGTCCTTCTCTCTTGAACAAGACCCCGAGATACTTAAACTCCTCCACTTGAGGCAAGGACACTCCACTGACCTGAAGAGGGCAAAGCACCTTTTTCCGGTCGAGAAACATGGCCTTGGATTCGGAGGTGCTGATTTTCATCCCAGATGCTTCACACGTCATCCGCAAACAGCAGAGACGAGATTCTGTGGTTCCCAAACTGGACCCCCTCTACACCCTGACTGCGCTGAGAAATTCTGTCCATAAAGGTAATGAACAGAACCGGTGACAAAGGGCAGCCCTGGTGGAGGGTGACGTGCACTGGAAACAGGCTTGACTTACTACCGGCAATACGAACCAAGCTCCTGTTGCGGTCGTACAGGGACAGGATAGCCCTTAGCAAAGGACCCCGGACCCCATACTCCCGGAGCACCCCCCACAGGGCGCCTCGAGGGACACGGTCGAACGCCTTCTCCAGATCCACAAAACACATGTGGATTGGTTGGGTGAACTCCCATGAACCCTCGAGCACTTGTTGGAGGGTGTAGTGCTGGTCCAGTGTGCTGCGACGAGGACAAAAACCACACTGCTCCTCCTGAATCCAATTCTCCTCTCCAGACCTTACCGGGGAGGCTGAGGAGTGTGATCCCCCTGTAGTTGGAACACACCCTCCGGTCTCCCTTCTTAAACAGATGGACCACCACCCCGGTCTGCCAATCCAGAGGCACTGTCCCCGACCACCACGTGATGTTGCAGAGACGTGTCAACCAAGACAGTCCCACAACATCCAGAGACTTAAGGTACTCCGGATGGATTTCATCCACCCCAGGAGCCTTGCCACCGAGGAGCTTTCTGACCACCTCTGTGACTTCGGCCTGGGTGATGGATAAGTCCGCCTCTGAGTCCCAAGTCTCTGCATCCTCTTCGGAAGATGTGACGATGGGATTGAGGAGATCTTCGAAGTATTCCTCCCACCACCCGACAACATCCCCAGTCAGCATCAACAGCTCCCCACCCGCACTGTAGACAGTGTTGTAGACAGCTGCTTCCGCCTCTGGAGGCGGCGGACGGTTTGCCAGAATTTCGTCGAGGCCGAGCATGGCCTCCCCAAACTCCTCCCAGACCTGGGTTTTGCCTCTGCGACCGCACAGGCTGCAGCATGCTTGGCCTGCCAGTACCTGTCAGCTGCCTCCGGAGTCCCACTTGCCAACATAGACAAGTAGGACTCCTTCTTCAGCTTGACGGCATCCCTTACTTCCGGCATCCACCACCGGGTGTGGGGATTGCCACCACGACAGGCACCAGAGACCCTGTGACCACAGCTGCGAGTGGCCACATCCACAATGGAGCTGGAGAACATGGTCCACTCGGACTCCATGTCTCCAACCTCCCCCAGGATCTGGGAGAAGCTCTTCCGGAGGTTGGAGTTGAAGACCTCGCTGACAGAGGGTTCCACCAGGTGGTGATCGATCGACAGCTCAGCCCCTCTCTTCACCCGAGTGTCCGAGACACATGGCCAAAGGTCAGATGATACGACTGCAAAGTCGATCATCGACCTCCGGCTCAGGGTATCCTGGTGCCACGTACACTTATGGACACCCTTGTTCTCGAACATGGTGTTTGTGATGGACAAACTGTGGCTAGCACAGAAGTCCAACAACTGAACACCACCCGGGTTCAGATCGGGGAGGCCGTGCTTCCCGATCACCCCCCTCCAGGTCTCACTGTCGCCACCCATGTGGGCGTTGAAGTCCCCCAGGAGAACAATGGAGTCCCCAGTCTGAGCACTATCTAGTACCCCTCCCAGGGACTCCAAGAAAGTCGGGTATTCTGCACTGCCACTCAGCCCATCGGCCGAGACAACAGTACCGGGGTGAACTCCAACACATGGTGGCTGAGCGGTGGAGCAATGAGCAATGCTGCCCCCCCCGCCGCCTCTCCCCATGGGCAATGCCAGAAACATGGAGCGCCCAGCCCCTCTCCAGGAGTTGGGTACCAGAGCCCAAGCTGTGCATGGAGGTGAGCCCGACTATCTCTAGTCAGTACGTCTCAACCTCCCTAACAAGCTCAGGCTCCTTCCCCCCCCAGCGAGGTGACATTCCACATCCCGACAGCCAGAGGCTGTGAGCACAGACTGGGCCGCTGGGCCACCCGCCCTCGACCGCCACCCATTCCTCTCTGCACCCGACCCCCATGGACCCCTCTGCAGGTGGTGAACCCACACGAGGGTGGGCCCACATCGCTCTGGGCTAAGGCCTGGGCTAAGGCGCTCGTGCGCAAGCCCCAACCCCAGGCCTGGCTCCAGGGTGGGGCCCAAGATCCAGCATACTGGGCAAGGTCTCAGTCCTTGATATTATACTGGTCATGGGAGCTTTTGAACTGCCCTTAGTCTGACCCATCCCATAGGACCTGTTTGCCATGGGAGACCCTACTAGGGGCATGAAGCTCCCGACAACATAGCTCCTAGGATCATTGGGGTACGCAAACACGCCCACCACGATAAGGTGGCAGTTCAAGGGGGAGTATCTGCTGAAAAGTGATGCACAAATAGACACAACAAGCGGTTCAAGATGTACAGATTCCCTTCAAATCCAAACAGAAGAAAAATTTTGGAAAATAAAGTCAGCCGTGTGGGATGGAAGCAACTTCATCGTCAGAGTTTTGGGAGATAAATTTATTGTTCAGTCCCATGTACAGTAAAACTCGCCTAAACAGTCATCATATACACCGGATGTTTTTGTATGGTTTTCCACGTAATAAACACCATATATAACGGATTTTGTTTAACAGATTATCAATCACATTGGATAAAATGCTCTGTCTGATCGCAATGTATTTCCATTAAAAACCCCTCGCATGTACCAGACACAGCAGTCTGGACATGAACAGTAACAAAGGTACTAAATTAAAGTTCAGTGCTCTGACACTCGCTGATTCAAGGAAAGTGGGACCGGAGTCATTTCCATGATTAAAAGCCCAACAGACATGACAAAAGGCTGTGATTTGATGCTTTTTTGCTTTGACTCTTTCCTGTCATATTTAATAGTTTTTGAAGTGCGCATGCTGTTTACAAATGTATCAGAATAGTCTGCAAATTTACACACGAAGTCAGAAAAAGAGGAAATTATATACCTTACCTTTTTGATTGGGAGGTGATAATTGTAGACAGAAAAGCTTGTTGAGGGACAAATTAATCCCAGAATAAAGCATAATCCAGCGATGAAGAACTTTAAAACTGTCACACACGTCGACATCATGACACAGAATTACAGAGTTGCAGAAGTATAAATTAGGCTTTACATTGATTGAATAAATCATCATGAATTGTAAATGAATTCATGTAAATTTGATTTATTAATTACATTTATATTTATTCGGATAGTACCTGTACCTGGATGTGTTGCTGTATGTGGTTAACTGATGAAATAAAAATTGAAAACATAAAAGGTTCATTCAGTAGTTCAGCGCAACTGGCCTAAAAATGGCAGCTTTCTCAGCTGATGCTACTCTCTGAATAAAGGGACCCTAGGTTAGCTGTGCCCACCATTGATGATCAGGAATCAAACATAGGTCAACACAAGACAGAGCATTCCTTTCCCAGTGAGCTTTACGTGCTCCACTGATAGGTGTGACATTGATTAATTCTGCTGGAGCTTTTCATTAAACCTTCCACCAGCCTGAAATGTGCAGTGCACAATAAATAAGTTAAAGCTATTACTGACATTAAGCTGGCCAGTTATTGGTTTTCATGATATGCAAGTTAAGGACAGAGTTTATTTGTTATTAATTAAAATTAATTCATCTCTGCCTGTGATTATATCGGCAATATTCTAAGCAGTGTCCTCTTCTCGTACAGTAAATTATTGTTTTCTATGCAGGCTTTGTATTTGATTAACACGTTTATCTTGGGAACATGCAATTATGAAACCGCCATTAGCTCTCCATTGTCTTCCCCTTATTGAAATGGATTTTTCTCCTAACCGTTTGTGTGGTGGCCGATCCTTAATTTAATCTTGACGGTGAGGTAGTATGAAAACATCAAAGATCTCTGAGGCAGCACCTTGCTCTGGGTCTACGTAAAGCCTTGCTAACCCACCGTCTATAATAAATGCCCCCTCCCCATAATTGGTGGCTGAGGCTCGGGCTCATGCACACTCCTTTTTTTTTTTTTTTGGATCCTCCCTTGTGAAAACAAATCCTCCATTCCCGCAGCCGCATTACTGCATAGTCACTGCGCCAGAATCCCCATGGCAACAGACATGTGCAACAGCCTGCCCTCCCCCTCCATTGCCGTTCCACCCCCCAAAGCTCTTTCCTCGTAAAGAAACTCTGAGTACAAATGTGGAACATCTTCGGCAATGATCTACAGCAGTAGATGGAGGAGCTGGAAGAAAAGGTATCTTTCAAAATAATCTGTCATCCGAAAATCTTTCAGTTCAAATGGTTGCTATTGGAAACTGCATGACGACACGGAGTATAGAGCAACAAGCATGGCAGACAGGCAGCAAGTAGGTGGTATATTCACTTTGACAAGAAAGACAGATTCATGTTCGGAGAGATTTCTGGTCCACGGAACAACATCAAACCAGTTAAAAATACAGGGTCTAAGCGGTTCCACTTCTTCTTCAATTTCCGTCACCATAAAGTTATCAGACGTGTGTTAAATGGGACACAACGATGCACCTTCTCACTTTGTCTTTCTCTATCTCTGTCGTCATCATCACCGTCTGTCACATGCTCATTATCTGTCCTTTCCTCCGTCATTTCATTCCGCCAGTGTTGCTGCTCCGTCTGACCTTAACTGTAATAATATTGTGAATTGGGGTTACCGTGAGTGAAGAAGTCAGGCTGAACAGCAACCCCTATTTCCTGCTCTTGCGGCACCTCATCACAGTAGAAAAGACATATGATTTCTCAATCCACCTCTGGCAGAGGCATAATTTAGACACTGACAGCACGCTATGAAGAGGCAAACATAAAGCCAAGCTTTAAAGAGAGCTCTGTCCTCGTTTCACACTTAGTTTAACAGTAAAAACTCTGATGGTTGTTGTAACAGCACAATAAAGGCAGTCCAAATGCTCTCATGTTATTAGTGTTCACTTCAGGGAGAAGAGTATTATGTAAGACAAAATTAAACTGCATGCTTTGTGTGCAGTGCTGTATACAATATACTGCTGACAAACCAAATACTAATACAGTTTTTAAGGGGTTCTAATATACAGCTTCACCACTGAGCTGAATGTTGTTCCATTCAGGTTGACTGTACTTATGGTCAGGTCAGGTCTGGAAATGTGTGCTGCTGCTGTGCATTGCTACATCCACCACACTACAGAACCACTGTGAGTCCTGGATGGTAGCCATCCAACCAGACAATCAGTCTATCCCCCACCCGTCGAAAGTAGCCATCTATCTGGTGCAGCTACGTGAAACATTGGCATTCCCTTGGCTTTCTCCGGTTGCTGGAGTCTTCAACACTGAGGCAGCTGCATGTTGGATTATGCTCAGAAAAACACACCACATGGCCAAAATGTCATAGCTGGTTTAAGTGGTACCACTCATCTGATTCTCCCTAAGTAACTGTTTGTTTGAACAGTCTTTACACCAATACCCAAGGAATGTCCAAAGAGACCAAGTACCAGTGAGATCAAACTATGACCTTAGGTCTCTGGTTAGTTTCCAAGTCTCAAAACCGTTGAGTGACATCTTCCACGGCATAGTGGTGGGTGGGTACCTGAACATTCTTTCTCTTAGCAAGAATGTCCATCTTCCAGTCATGGTGACATTGGTGAAACCCATTTGATGTCACGCGTGAATCAACAGCTTGTAGCTAGCTTCATATTTGCCCAGTAGGAAGAGAACCTGGAGTGACCCATCAGAAACAGAGCCAGAGCCAGGGAGGTGAACAAGTGAGACAAGTTTTTGACATTGGTGGCTGTACTGGCAACAGAGGATGACTTAGCTGTTTGGCGCTACTGTGACTATCTGGGCTAGTAAATCACAAAGATAAGGCAACAGACGAATTCCAATCAGTTTTGACAGAAGTCACGAAAAGATTAGTAAGTTGGCAGATATTGAGTCAGATGTTGAGATTAACATTTGAAAGCTTAAAAAGTGAACACCAGTGTTGCTACTTTGAAAAAATAATCCAATTACTGATTACTCCTTGAAAAAGTAACTTAGGTAACTTTAATGATTACTCAGTTTTAAAAGTAACTAAGTTAGATTATTAGTTACGTTCAACAGCTGCTGACAACATCCCTCTGACACCTCAACATGAAAATGATAACCCGTTTTGCTAATACTCACTTTATAGTTACCCTTTCTTGACTTCAATGAACGTAACTACTTGCTTTATAAAAAATAAAATAATGTCAGCCTTTCTTGACCTCATATTTAACTATTGACAGCACTGTAACGGTAATACATATGATTTCTAACCAACATTGTTTATAAATGTAAATATTAAATTTGTTCTATTCAAAATTGGACCTTTTAATCTAGGGCTGTTGTGGGGAGCCACACCCACCCACACCCCCTTCCCGCATGGATTCACCACTAGCTTGCTGTCTGATCAGAAGAATGGAGAACATTTATTTAGAAAGCATGACCAGACTGACAGGTAAGAAAGTTTTACCAGCTTTTTTTTATGTCATGCCGTCCACAGAAAGATACTTTAGGTGCATTTGAGTGAGAAAAAATGAGTTAGTATTTTTTGATAACACCTCACAGATCAGCTGTTTTTAGCGAGGAGGCACAGTGGTATGGAGTTTTAAATAAAGGGGGAAAAGCGTAAATATGTCTTTGTAAATAGCTCTGAGCACTTTGAGAGACAACTGTTTTTCAACTCAGAGATGGTGCACAGCGGAGGAAAAGCTTGCAGCTCGCTGAAAGTGGGCAAAGTGGATAAGCTGAATCCCAACCTCCTCCTGATCACAGGCTGGTTTTACTGCTGCGATCGACCCACAATACAAAAACAATCGTAATGCACAGTGACTTAGAGAAGTAACTTTAATCTGATTACTGATTTGGAAAGATTAATGCGTAAGATTACTCATTACTTAAAAAAGTGGTCAGATTAGAGTATTGCATTACTAAGTAACACGTTACCAGCATCACTGGTGACCATCCTGGCATCCTGTTCAGTGGGTACCTCACCTCATGCCCTATGACTGCTGTGTTAGACTTCAGCCCCCCGTGACCCTCAACTGGAGTAAGATGGTGTGAAAAATAGATAGACAGAACCCATTTTACTCTCTCTGTGTTTGTAAATCATGTTGAATGCTCTTCAGTATTGTAGTTTTTCTCAGTCGCTTTGGTACATTTCTCAAATCATTCTCAACATTTGCAAAACAGCAAGTGCACTTCTCAAAACGATTCGTACAAATCAGAAAACACCATGGATTACATGCCAAAGCCAGTTTCTTGCTCAAAATCCTTAGTTCATCTCTCAAAAGTAAATATCTGTGTTATTGAACATGTCAGTGCCAGCAGAATGACAGGTCATTACATACAGATAAGACACTCAAATTGCTTAGTTATGTTGTCAATATAACAGTGTACTCTGGAGGGATGTTCCAAAGTAAACTATGCCTAAAGTTTTGATGACAATTATTGTAAATTGTAAGTTACACCTTAGTGTATGTGAGAGATTAATTGCAAGAGACTGGAGACTGGACAAGATTCACATTTATGATTTTACTGTTTGTACTGTAATTTGTTGACAGACCATCCCATTGTGATACAGAAAAGAAACTAGAAGCACTCAGAGAGTGCAAACCTCCGCCAAGGCCATAGGGTCACTGACCCTAAAGAGATTCCCTCCTTGGCACAGTGATCTATTCAACAATTCAGTGTTCCAACCAAAACTATGATACATACACTTTTCTTTCCTTTATATTTGACATCCTTGACCATGAAAACATACCACTAGAACTTGGAATCACTTTTATGTCTTTATTAGTTCAAAAGTTATTGTATAAAAACGATTTTTCGGTAATGGCGGTGTTCTTCTGGATCTAGCTCCATAACATTTGAAGCTACATCAAATCTGATGACACCTTACTGAATCAGTACAGATTCAGCTACAATTTGGTGTTAGTTGTGCATCTCTAGCTTCATTTGTCACCTCACACTGATACATTTTCTATTTTCCCTATATTTTTGCATATTCTGGATCACCAGATCCGGAATTGTGAGTTAGAAACTAGAATGTCAAAATTCCCCCTATTCCGCAATGGTGAAGAATCCTTTAAAAAATTCCTGGATCCGGATCGTGATCCGGATCACCACTAAAATTTAATCACTTGTTCCTCTTGTCATTTCCAACCACTCCACAAAATTTCATCAAAATCCGTTCAAAACGTTTTGAGTTATCCTGCTGACAAACAGACAGACAAACAAACAAACGCGACCGAAAACATAACCTCCTTGGCGGAGGTAAAAAACAGCACTGCACAGCACAACGCAAAAAACAAAACAACAACAAAAAAAACAACAAAAGTAAAAATGTGAATATAGGTCTGTCTCCTTAGGGAAGACTGTATGTACATGCAGTGCTGTAGGAATTACAGTGCAGTCTTCTTGCACCTCCTGACGTTCCTGTCTGTTAGGCCACAAATTCTCATTCCCATCGCAACAAATATCTTCTCTTGTAATGCACCGTGAAAAGAATCTTTTAGAGTCTCTTACCCAGCCTCTGCAGGCATCTGCTGTGATGTCATCACACACTGCACCCATGGCAGCCATTAGGGTTATCTGTGTATGTGGCTGGTGATCGTATACTTTCCATCTCCATGCTGAGAAAAAGTCCTCAATGAGGAGTTAAGGAATGGGGAGGAAGGTGAAAGGAACTCCATCAGCATCCTGTTGTGGGTCGCAAGTCATTGCCTGATGATGTTGGATCAACATAAACTGACATTGTCCCAAATGATCACATATTTTGGCAAGTCATCCTCAGTCTGACCCCTCTCTTGTTCAGTGATGAGATCCCTGTTGAGAATGTCTAAAAAGGTGACAAGATGCTCTGTATTACATGGCCCAATAATGGGAATATGCGTGAGCACATCATTCTCACAGATAGCAGCACCCATAGTTATGTTCCCGCCCCGTTGGCCTGGCACAGCAACTGTAGCTCTGTGGCCGACGATATTTCGACCACACCTTCTGCACTTCGTCAGGTTGAAGCCAGTCTCATCCATAGATGAAGCTGCTCAGTGGTTCACTTGCTCCATTATATGCTATATCCAGAAGACAAAATGAGTTTTATGAATTTACATGCATTTTCATTTTGAACACATTATAGTTACATCAAATGTATATGTTGCCTCTTCTTTTCTACAGCCATAGCAAATGTGTAAAAGGTCACACTTGCTGTATTGTACATCACTATACAATGTTGTACATTTACTGCATGCTCATACAAGTTTTACCTGTACATACTGGTAGTGCAGCTCCTTCACCCTTTCACCATTTCTTTCAATTGGAACAGTGTCCATCTGCTTCATATTCATTTGGTGTGTTTTCAGCACCCTGTCAGTGGTTGAAATGCTGACTGTTTAGATGTTTTCAAAGATGTTGTCCACCAAAATGGCACTCTGGGGGGGCGCTAGCGAGCGCGATGGAGTAAAGACGCACCTTTCAGAGCTCCTGCAAATCCAGCAACTATTTCAACTTTAAAGACACGCAAGTTACCTGCCTACTTAGTAAATCTCCTTCTAAAGGTGTTACCTGCTGCTACCGCACCAGATTCTTCAAGCAAAGTGCATTTATGGCTGCAAATCTATAAAAATACAAGTTTGAGGCCTCCTCCGGCACAAACTCCAGCGCAGCCACGGTCAAAAGTTCTGGCGACCCTGCTCCCCCCGCCCACGCGCCTGCCAGCCAAGCAGCGAGAGCTCCGAAAGCTAACAACATGGATACAGATGCAATCAAAGCAGACATCCTAGCCTCACTCCGACAAGACTTCTCCACCATTATCAAAGGAGAAATGAAAGAAGCACTACGCGACAACTTTGACTCACTCAAAATGCAAATTGAAGACGTAAAGACAGAGATAAAGAACAGCACTGCAACTCTCCGGGTGGAGCTTGACCAGGTAAAAGCTAACGTGAAATCAGTAGAAGACCACATGTCCACCATGTCTGATGAGATGGTACAAGCACAGGGACTGGTATCTGGTCTCCAAGCAGAAATAAAGAGGCTTAAGGACAAATGCGAAGACATGGAGGGGCGCATGCGGAGGGGGAACATCAGAGTGTCTGGGGTGATTGAAACACAGGGCTCCAGCACACCAGAGGCTGTCTCCTCACTTTTGAAAGAGGTATTTCGACTGGACAGAGAGGTACGCGTGGAGCGCTCTCACTGCAGCGGGTCTTACCGTAAGCCGGGGGACAAACCACGTGTCATCATTGCCAGACTCAACAACGAGGGAGACGCAGAGGATATCCTGAAGAGAGCGCACAGCGGAGGTGGTCAGCTCCAGTATAAAGGCAATCCCATCGCCATCTTCCCGGACTACATGACCAGAGTTGTTCAGGCGCGTGCAGCCTTCACTGAAGTCAGAAAAATGCTTCGTGACAAGCCTGGAGTCCGGTACGGGATCCTCTATCCTGCTAGGCTCTGGGTCACATACAACAACGTGGAGAAGGAGTTCGTGGATGCAGCTAAGGCGATGGATTATGTCAAGAAAAACATTCTGCTTCCCCAGGAAGACAGCGAACCATGACTGAACTGACATACATGAGGAGGTAATACAAAGTTTTGCGAGTACTTCATTTAAAAAGTGTCTATTATTTCCAAGTAGAGCAGGGCCTGGTTTTCATTTTAACAGCTTATCTTTCATTTACATAAGCGCAGTCAGTGCGTCTTGGGACTGGTCGCACGGCTTTATTCCCTGAACCGCAAGTGAGTTACTCATTTTTGATGGCAACATCAAGATGTAGGACTGTTGCGCTCAGGGACTTGATAAGTTACAATGTTCTTGTTCCTGTTTGGATCCCACTGTTCCCTGGGGATCGTTTGATAGGTTTCAAATTACAAAAATGTTTATTGTCAGTCAGCATTTATTTTTTTCTTTATTTTATTATGCTATGCAAACAGATCAGAGAAGTGTAAAGGAATGTATCTCTGTGTTAATATGAAGATAGAGCTCTCTCAATCATATACTGAAAAACTCAATAATGGGTTCCCTTAAGGTTATTAGTTATAATGTCAAAGGACTCAATGGACCAATTAAAAGGAAAAAAATCCTTGGTCAGCTTAAAAAGGAGGGTTGTCATATTGCATATTTACAGGAGACACACCTCTCTGATGTTGAGCATGACAAGCTTAAGAGATCATGGGCAGATCAGGTGTTTTACTCTTCCCACCGCTCAGGTAGAAGAAGAGGAGTGGCTATCTTAGTACATAAACAGGTGAATTTTACTCCCCAAAATATTTACAAAGACCCTGAGGGTAGGTATATCATGGTAAATGGAGAAGTTGATGGGTTGCAGGTTTCCCTTTTCAATATTTATGCTCCAAATGAGGATGAACCAAAATTTATACAAAATATTTTTGACATAGTGCTTCAGAAGAGTGTTGGTATTCTATTATTAGCTGGTGATTTTAATTGTACAATGTCACCACATTTAGACCGACAGCCCAGCTCTAAAAGCCCTGCTTCTCAAATGAGCAAAGTACTGAAACGCCTTACAACAGAACTGGGCCTGATAGATGTCTGGAGAAATCGGTTTCCAAGGGTCAGAGATTTCACCTTCTACTCACATAGACACTCCTCTTATTCAAGAATAGACATGTTCTTCACCCCAAAAGCAGAGGAACATAGAATTGAGGATGTCGATATTTTACCAATTACACTGTCTGATCATGCCCCTCTTGTTTTAAAATGGGATGTGTGTCAAATACCAAAAATCAAACACTGGAGATTGAACGCTTCACTTCTTAATGATAAGGAATTTTGTAATTTTATAAATAGCGAATTACAGATCTATTTGGAACTAAATTCTACCCCTGAGATATCACCCCTTATATTATGGGATTGCGCTAAGGCTTATCTAAGAGGCTGTATAATATCATTTGCCTGTGCTAAGAAAAAGAAAAATGAGGCTAGACGACGTGAATTAGACGTGAATAACATGCCTGGACCAAAAAACATAAAAGTGCTCAAACTGCAGAACTACTTGGCGAACTCAAATCACTGCGGAAAGAACTCGATAGTCTGATCACAAAAAAATAGAGGGCAATTTGAGATTTACTAAACAAAGATATTACGAAAATGGCAATAAGGCCAGTAGATTGTTGGCATTGAGACTTAAGAAGCAGCAGTCTATTAATACAGTTCAAAAACTGAAGACTGAACATACAACAATTACTAAACCAGATAAAATTGCAAACTGCTTTGCGGATTACTACAAATCTTTGTACAAAAATACAGATATATGCAAGATGACCACTTACTTTCTGATTTCCTGAAAAACATTAAATTAAAAACTCTCCCAGAATCTTTAGCAAAACAATTAGATGAACCAATTAAAGAACAGGAAATTGAACAACTAATCTCAAATCTGAAGAATTACAAGAGTCCTGGCTCCGACGGCTATATTAATGAATTTTACAAAAAATTTAAAGAAAAAGTGACCCCATTATTACTTCAAGCTTATCATCATGCCTTGCAGACCGAATCCATGGCGCCTTCCTGGAATGACGCCACGATCGTTGTCATTCATAAGGAGGACAAAGATCCAACAATTTGTCAGTCATATCGACCAATCTCATTACTTAATACAGACTTGCGTATTCTTACTGCAATCTTGGCCAAACGAGTTAGTAAAATTATTACAATTATTATAAATCCAGATCAGACGGGGTTCATAACCGGAAGGCACTATGGGGATAATGTTCGTAGACTGCTAAATTTAATTTCCATTTCTAAAACTAAACAAAATGAAGCAATGATACTGTCTCTAGATGCCCAAAAGGCATTCGACCGAGTGTCCTGGCAATATTTGAATCACACATTGCAAAGATTTCAATTCGGCCCGAATTTTACTAAATGGATCCAAATTTTATATTCAAACCCTTTAGCCAGTGTAAAGATTAATGGAACAATATCAACTAGGTTCTTACTGGAATGCGGCTGCAGGCAGGGATGCTCACTATCGCCCCTGCTGTTTGATATAAGTATTGAAACTCTAGCACAACTAATCAGAGATGACGTCAACATTCAAGGATTTTTAATAAATGGTGAACATCACAAACTGTCCATATATGCCGATGATGTATTACTATACATATCGAATCCAATGACAACCATCCCCCATCTGATGAAAATAATTCGCTCATATGGCTATCTCTCTGGGTACAAAGTCAATATTGATAAAACATTAGCAATGGACATAGTGGGAAATCTATCACAAAATTTCAAAGATCAGAGTGGCTTCAAAAATGGCCAAAGGAGGGTATGAAGTATTTAGGTATCCAAATCCCAATGTCTCTAACAGAATTATATAATGTAAATTACAGAGTCCTAATTGGAAAAATTAAAAAAGATTTGGAGAGGTGGATGGTCCTGCCTCTTTCTTTCATAGGTCGCATAGAGAGTATACGTATGAATGTTTTACCCAAACTACTATACCTTTTTCAAATGCTGCCCATAAACATTCCAAATTCTACATTTGATGAACTAGATAAACTTTTTTCCAAATTTATATGGCAGGGCAAACGTCCTAGAATCAAATTACAAACGTTAAAGTTGTCAAAGGTACAAGGTGGAGTTGCAGTACCTAATCTCAAGCATTATTTTTGGGCAGCTCAAATGAGACCCTTGGTTGCTTGGATGCAGGACCTGTCTTACACTCAATGGCTTAATATTGAAAAGAGTCTGTTCCTATTGATGCTTTGCTTTTTTGTAATGTCTCATTGAAGGGTATACAAATGAGTGAGTGGACTAAGGTTACATTGAAGATCTGGAATAAAATATGGTCATATGGTCTCCCAAAGGAAATTTCAGTCCTTTCAGATATCTCCAGCCTCCAGGGATTTGTCCCATGTCTAACTGATGCAAGCTTTAAAATTTGGTCAACCTTTGGTCTTGGTAAAGTAGGCCAACTGGTGAGCAGTGGTTGCCTGAAATCTTTTGAGCAGCTCAGAGGTCAATTTCAGCTTCCCTCTTCAGATTTCTTTCGATATCTACAGTTTAGTTTTTTGACTAAACACAAAGAATGGAACAAAGTCTTAGAACCCTCATATATTGAGGAACTTTTATTAAAAATACATCAGGGCAATAGCTTTCCAAAAACTTTAAGTCTTTTTTATAAAGCATTTTCAAATTCTAACACTAATAATACCCTAAACATTAAAGCAAGATGGGAGGCTGAGATTGGCAATCAAATAACTGATGAGGTGTGGGAAAGTGTATGCATTGAATCACATCTAGTCACAAATTCCGGTCTGTGGAGAGAATTTAAATGGAAAATAATTACAAGATTCTTTAGGACACCAGAAATCACATCCAGAATGAATCCTTCAAATCCTGACACTTGCTGGTGCAACTGTGGCACTTACCTGGGAACTCACACACATATATTTTGGACATGCCCAAAGGTGAACCTGTTTTGGAATGATATATTTACCACACTCAATATCATATTTCAGCAACCATTTGTAAAAGAACCACAGCTTGCCATTTTAGGGGCAGTTCCGGATGGCTAAGGAGGAAATAGTAGAAAATATCTTTTGAGAATTTTACTGACTGCTGCACTTAAATGTATCACTATCAAATGGTTGAGTCCAGAGCCACCTACTTATACTGTTTGGATTGAGAAAGTCAGAGAGATCTATCAGATGGAGGAGATCACACACTCCTTAAGATTGCAGAGAGAACTTTTCACAGAGAGATGGAGGCCCATGATGGGTTTGTTACATCCATAAGGGTTGCATAGCTTTATTTTTCTTTTTGTGTTCTTAATTCTGCTTCATTCCCATTGTATATTATTATAACATGTGCATGTACATAGGTGAATGCCTGTGAATGCGGAATACTTTGCATCTCTAATGTACATGGTGTAATATTTTCTAAACTCAATAAAAATAAAGTTAAAAAAAAACAAAAAAACAAAATGGCACTCTGTATCTCCCTTAGACTTACGGCATTGTTTTCTACAACCATGGTGCAAATAGCCTCTTCCTGTGAAAAGAAGCCCTCTGTCACCCCTGTGAAGTTGTCTTGCAGTCCTATGTGGAAAAAATACAGTAATACAAAACACAAAATTGAGTAGGATAAGATGTCACTGTATACAGTATAGTTACTGTATATAGTAAAATCCAAGTGGAATACTGTAATATTGTATAAACTATTAGAGAAAGTATACGTATTGGAGTACAGTGCCTATTTTTAGATGACATACCTGTTCTGTTGAAGAAAAGTCTAAATTATTGAGGACACAGTTGTTCTCCCAACATTTGGCTGCACCCTTTGAACAGCCTCAGCCATTGTAAGACCATGGTCTACATTTGTGACTCTTAGCTCATCAGAAACGTGCATACAGTAGTGTTCAGAATAATAGTAGTGCTATGTGGCTAAAAAGATTAATCCAGGTTTTGAGTATATTTCTTATTGTTACATGGGAAACAAGGTACCAGTAGATTCAGTAGATTCTCACAAATCCAACAAGACCAAGCATTCATGATATGCACACTCTTAAGGCTATGAAATTGGTCTATTAGTAAAAAAGTAGAAAAGGGGGTGTTCACAATAATAGTAGCATCTGCTGTTGACGCTACAAATTCAAAACTATTATGTTCAAACTGCTTTTTTAGCAATCCTGTGAATCACTAAGCTAGTATTTAGTTGTAGAACCACAGTTTTTCGTGATTTCTTCACATCTGTGAGGCATTAATTTTGTTGGTTTGGAACCAAGATTTTGCTTGTTTACTAGTGTGCTTGGGGTCATTGTCTTGTTGAAACACCCATTTCAAGGGCATGTCCTCTTCAGCATAAGGCAACATGACCTCTTCAAGTATTTTTACATATCCAAACTGATCCATGATACCTGGTATGCGATATATAGGCCCAACACCATAGTAGGACAAACATGCCCATATCATGATGCTTGCACCACCATGCTTCACTGTCTTCACTGTGAACTGTGGCTTGAATTCAGAGTTTGGGGGTCATCTCACAAACTGTCTGCGTTCCTTGGATCCAAAAAGAACAATTTTACTCTAATCAGTCCACAGAATATTCCTCCATTTCTCTTTAGGCCAGTTGATGTGTTCTTTGGCAAATTGTAACCTCTTCTGCACATGTCTTTTATTTAACAGAGGGACTTTGCGCAAAATGACAGATATTCGCCCTCGTCTAACTCGGGTGAATATCTGTCATTTTGGGCAACTGGGCATGAAAAGAGGGCCTCTGAAAATGCATACCACCCTCCAAAAGCATGTTATTGTATTATTATACATTCCAAATCTAAGGTGGAACCCTACATGATGAATTATTGTAATTTAACTACATCAAAAAGTGTTCCCACAACCAGAAATTGTTGTAATTTTAAATAATTATAAACTAATACATCAAACATAATTTCAGTTATGTCCTTGACATCAATTGTTGTAATTTTAAACAATCATAAACTAATACATCCAACATGTTTTAAGTTATGTTCTTGACATCAACATTAAATATTACACATCTTTGATTCACACTTTCTTTTTATCGCTTATCAAATAAAATCACAGACCATGAATCATAAGTAAGTGTTTATGTAACCCAGCCCGTGCGCTACCTCTGGTGCCTCTCTTAAGCAGCTGAATAAAATGTATATGTTTATGTGAATTACTTGCTATATTCTTAGCTGTCAGTGAGTATAACTATGTCTGAATGTAATAGCAAAAAGAAAATTTGTGGCACAATTATCACGTGATACCCCAAAAACTCATTAAACTTAAATTTAACTCAAAACAATGTTACACAACTCTATGTTCAGCACAGAGAATGTGCGTGAGATAAAACAGCAACACTTGCATAATATTAATCATAGATTATCCTTATGTAAATGTTACACACAGAATACACTCATTTACCATTCAAGTAGTTTTAATTTATTTTTCTTTTCTCTTTTCTTTAAGTTTTTTTTAGAATATCTTAAAAAAACACCTCAAATAACACATCCGTTCCAACAAGGACATGTTGGAAAGTATGAATATCCTGGCAATGTGTCTTCACACTAATAACTTGGGTAATAACAGTCCAATTCAGTAACGTAGTGGAGGTTGCTGCAGACAACTTCACTTTTTCTTCGGTCGGAAAGTGCCACGATCCGGGTCACGGCACCAAAGATATAACCCAGCCTGTGCATTGCCTCTGGCGCTGCGTTGTGTTTTTGTGTTGTGCGGGTGTAATGCAGAGGGACAAGCCGGGCACACTGTGGCAATTTATCGTGGCTTTGACCGCGTTGTTTATTTTTACAATCTCACCGTAATGATGATGCAGGCAGCATCATTCCTTTCAGGTAACAAGAAAAACATTAAAACAGAGTATGTTGTAGAAAACAACTATATAACATCTACAATGAAGTGTTGTATTTCCACTAACTCATGAATGACCAAAGCCGGAAGCTAACACACATGCAACTAAAAACTAGCCACACTCTTGGCCAACATAAGCATAAAAAAAAATCTAATTAATTATAGTTATACATTCCCAAATTTCTTCAGAACATTCATATTCATTTCAACTCACATACTGTTCTTACCTCAAAAAATGAGGTGGGCTTCATAGATAATTGGCAAAGCTTCTGGGGAAAACCTGGTCTTGTTAGGAGAGACGGCATCCATCCCACTTTGGATGGAGCAGCTCTCATTTCTAGAAATCTGGCCAATTTTCTTAAATCCTCCAAACCGTGACTATCCAGGGTTGGGACCAGGAAGCAGAGTTGTAGTCTTACACACCTTTCTGCAGCTTCTCTCCCCCTGCCATCCCCTCATTACCCCATCCCCGTAGAGACGGTGCCTGCTCCCAGACCACCAATAACCAGCAAAAATCTATTTAAGCATAAAAACAAAAAGAAAAAATAATATAGCACCTTCAACTGCACCACAGACTAAAACAGTTAAATGTGGTCTATTAAACATTAGGTCTCTCTCTTCTAAGTCCCTGTTAGTAAATGATATAATAATTGATCAACATATTGATTTATTCTGCCTTACAGAAACCTGGTTACAGCAGGATGAATATGTTAGTTTAAATGAGTCAACACCCCCGAGTCACACTAACTGCCAGAACGCTCGTAGCAGGGGCCGAGGCGGAGGATTAGCAGCAATCTTCCATTCCAGCTTATTAATTAATCAAAAACCCAGACAGAGCTTTAATTCATTTGAAAGCTTGACTCTTAGTCTTGTCCATCCAAATTGGAAGTCCCAAAAACCAGTTTTATTTGTTGTTATCTATCGTCCTCCTGGTCGTTACTGTGAGTTTCTCTGTGAATTTTCAGACCTTTTGTCTGACTTAGTGCTTAGCTCAGATAAGATAATTATAGTGGGCGATTTTAACATCCACACAGATGCTGAGAATGACAGCCTCAACACTGCATTTAATCTATTATTAGACTCAATTGGCTTTGCTCAAAATGTAAATGAGTCCACCCACCACTTTAATCATATCTTAGATCTTGTTCTGACTTATGGTATGGAAATAGAAGACTTAACAGTATTCCCTGAAAACTCCCTTCTGTCTGATCATTTCTTAATAACATTTACATTTACTCTGATGGACTACCCAGCAGTGGGGAATAAGTTTCATTACACTAGAAGTCTTTCAGAAAGCGCTGTAACTAGGTTTAAGGATATGATTCCTTCTTTATGTTCTCTAATGCCATATACCAACACAGTGCAGAGTAGCTACCTAAACTCTGTAAGTGAGATAGAGTATCTCGTCAATAGTTTTACATCCTCATTGAAGACAACTTTGGATACTGTAGCTCCTCTGAAAAAGAGAGCTTTAAATTAGAAGTGCCTGACTCCGTGGTATAACTCACAAACTCGCAGCTTAAAGCAGATAACCCGTAAGTTGGAGAGGAAATGGCATCTCACTAATTTAGAAGATCTTCACTTAGCCTGGAAAAAGAGTCTGTTGCTCTATAAAAAAGCCCTCCGTAAAGCTAGGACATCTTACTACTCATCACTAATTGAAGAAAATAAAAACAACCCCAGGTTTCTTTTCAGCACTGTAGCCAGGCTGACAAAGAGTCAGAGCTCTATTGAGCCGAGTATTCCTTTAACTTTAACTAGTAATGACTTCATGACTTTCTTTGCTAATAAAATTTGCTAATAAAATTTTAACTATTAGAGAAAAAATTACTCATAACCATCCCAAAGACATATTTGGCTGCTTTCAGTGATGCCGGTATTTGGTTAGACTCTTTCTCTCAGATTGTTCTCTCTGAGTTATTTTCATTAGTTACTTCATCCAAACCATCAACATGTCTATTAGACCAGATTCCTACCAGGTTGCTCAAGGAAGCCCTACCATTATTTAATGCTTCGATCTTAAATATGATCAATCTATCTTTATTAGTTGGCTATGTACCACAGGCTTTTAAGGTGGCAGTAATTAAACCATTACTTAAAAAGCCATCACTTCACCCAGCTATCTTAGCTAATTATAGGCCAATCTCCAACCTTCCTTTTCTCTCAAAAATTCTTGAAAGGGTAGTTGTAAAACAGCTAACTGATCATCTGCAGAGGAATGGTCTATTTGAAGAGTTTCAGTCAGGTTTTAGAATTCATCATAGTACAGAAACAGCATTAGTGAAGGTTACAAATGATCTTCTTATGGCCTCAGACAGTGGACTCATCTCTGTGCTTGTTCTGTTAGACCTCAGTGCTGCTTTTGATACTGTTGACCATAAAATTTTATTACAGAGATTAGAGCATGCCATAGGTATTAAAGGCACTGCGCTGTGGTGGTTTGAATCATATTTATCTAATAGATTACAATTTGTTCATGTAAATGGGGAATCTTCTTCACAGACTAAGGTTAATTATGGAGTTCCACAAGGTTTTGTGCTAGGACCAATTTTATTCACTTTATACATGCTTCCCTTAGGCAGTATTATTAGACGGCATTGCTTAAATTTTCATTGTTACGCAGATGATACCCAGCTTTATCTATCCATGAAGCCAGAGGACACACACCAATTAGCTAAACTGCAGGATTGTCTTACAGACATAAAGACATGGATGACCTCTAATTTCCTGCTTTTAAACTCAGATAAAACTGAAGTTATTGTACTTGGCCCCACAAATCTTAGAAACATGGTGTCTAACCAGATCCTTACTCTGGATGGCATTACCCTGACCTCTAGTAATACTGTGAGAAATCTTGGAGTCATTTTTGATCAGGATATGTCATTCAAAGCGCATATTAAACAAATATGTAGGACTGCTTTTTTGCATTTACGCAATATCTCTAAAATTAGAAAGGTCTTGTGTCAGAGTGATGCTGAAAAACTAATTCATGCATTTATTTCCTCTAGGCTGGACTATTGTAATTCATTATTATCAGGTTGTCCTAAAGGTTCCCTGAAAAGCCTTCAATTAATTCAAAATGCTGCAGCTAGAGTACTAATGGGGACTAGAAGGAGAGAGCATATCTCACCCATATTGGCCTCTCTTCATTGGCTTCCTGTTAATTCTAGAATAGAATTTAAAATTCTTCTTCTTACTTATAAGGTTTTGAATAATCAGGTCCCATCTTATCTTAGGGACCTCATAGTACCATATCACCCCAATAGAGCTCTTCGCTGTCAGACTGCAGGCTTACTTGTAGTTCCTAGGGTTTGTAAGAGTAGAATGGGAGGCAGAGCCTTCAGCTTTCAGGCTCCTCTCCTGTGGAACCAGCTCCCAATTCGGATCAGGGAGACAGACACGCTCTCTACTTTTAAGATTAGGCTTAAAACTTTTTGCTAAAGCTTATAGTTAGGGCTGGATCAGGTGACCCTGAACCATCCCTTAGTTATGCTGCTATAGACTTAGACTGCTGGGGGGTTCCCATGATGCACTGAGTGTTTCTTTCTCTTTTTGCTCTGTATGCACCACTCTGCATTTAATCATTAGTGATTGATCTCTGCTCCCCTCCACAGCATGTCTTTTTCCTGATTCTCTCCCCTCAGCCCCAACCAGTCCCAGCAGAAGACTGCCCCTCCCTGAGCCTGGTTCTGCTGGAGGTTTCTTCCTGTTAAAAGGGAGTTTTTCCTTCCCACTGTCGCCAAGTGCTTGCTCACAGGGGGTCGTTTTGACCGTTGGGGTTTTTACGTAATTATTGTATGGCCTTGCCTTACAATATAAAGTGCCTTGGGGCAACTGTTTGTTGTGATTTGGCGCTATATAAATAAAATTGATTGATTGATTGATTGATTGATACAGGATAGCTTTGCAACTGTTTTTAGTCCAAAAGTTCAGCTATACCGGAGACAGCAATTCAGTTTGCTTACCTTTCAAGTAGCAGGATAAACATTAAAACAAAATGGCACTCGCTTAGCTGGCTATCTTAAGGACCCCTTCACACATAGTGCAAAGTTTGGATGAAGTGCACACTTAGTGCACATGACGCAGGAATCGTGTGCAAACCGTGTAATGTCGTCCCTGTCGCCAACGCCTCGTACACCTGTTGCTACAACTATTTGTGCACACAAGCACCTAAAAAACAGTGTGCGCTGTGCGAACCCATCGCACCCTCTCGCAGCACATGTTGGCCAAATTCCAGGTGACACGCACGAACACATAACACCGCTGGCATGACACTTAGAAAATGTGTGGCCAGTCGCACTGTTGTCACAACAAGAGGCTACAGATGACCACTGTGGTAAGTTCCCCATGACTGTGACTTTGCAAACACACACACTGACACGTGGGTGTGTGCGCTCCACTCATGGGAGGCATGGCTTCCGACAGAAGCAGCTGTGGTGATCTGTCATTCTGAACATCCCAGCTACACAACATTTACTGTGTTTGGACAGTTGTGGACGAACAACTGTCCACTGTGAGGCGCGTGTGTCTGATTGCCGTATCTACATGACATAAATATAAACATATCGTTGTGGTGGCGACAAGCTGCAGCAAGCAAACGCATGCACGAAGCGGACACTGACAGCCCCCCAGGTTGAAATGGACCGTCAGATCAGAACAAGCAGTGGGCAATCTGACCGTCATGTCACCCACGTGAGCTCTGTTCCACATGACGCAGTGTCTGTGCTGCACCATCCACAAGACACGTGTTGGGCAGAACACGCGCGCGGCTGACTGGACACACCTGACCAGTAGATGTGGACATCATAGTCCGTGGGCCAAATCAAAATAAGGCCCTAATTAAGGAGTTGGTTGCACCCCCCATTTAACTTTTGTTTGATGGTTTCAGCATGTTCCTGCGTCATATGGGATAACATTTTCACTTGTTGTTGTCCGCACAACCCGGCAGGAAATTTTGACAACAGCATTTTGTAAGCAAGGGGTCAGTCAAAAAAGTCGATTTCATGTCTTTATATCAGGCCAGCTAAAAAACATGTTTTGTAGTTCCAGGTTTTTCAGAATGGTTGGATAGCCACCATAAAGGATGTAATGACATAATTAAGCCATTAAACTCATATATTTTTCCATTTATCAATTGAAAAATGTAATTTTTCTGCTGTTTTGTGCCCAATTTTTCATTCTTTCAGTAAGTCTAGAATATCATTAATTCCTAAAATAACTAACTATTTTTCATTATTTATTTTCATTGTTATGTTTTTGTACTATTTCAGATCCTCTTCTGTACAGGAACAAAGCAAACGCAGAGGTACATTGACATTAGTGCCATTGGACAATCACTTGGTGAGGACTTGTGTGAAGCATTACCAGGAATGCATGCCTTGACAGGGTGTGATAGCACCAGCTCATTTGTAGGCAAAGGCAAGAAACAAATTCCAGCTGGTGGAGTCAGTTACAGATCTGTGCAATGCCATGAAGATGGTTGGCAACTCATTCAATGATGATGATGAGCGCCTAAAAGGATGTGCTCGGTTTGTCTGCTCCTTGTATGGGCACAAGGGAGAGGACACGGACAGCGTCAGGTATAAACTCTTCTGCAGCAAAAATGCTCAAACCTCCCATCTGCCACCCACCAAAGATGCACTAAGGTACCATGTTGCATGAGCCAATTATCAAGCATGTAGTTGGCGTAGGTCTCTGGATGCGGCTGCTCAAACACCCAGTCCAAACGGCCATGGTTGGGATGTGGTTGACGGCCACATCTCGATCCACTGGATGGATCAGGAACCTGCACCACAGGCCCTTTTGCAACTCATCTGTTGCAACTGCAGAAAAGACCACTGTGCAGGGGGCAGGTGTTCATGCCAAAAAAATGTCTTGCCATGCACAGATGCTTGTGGCTGCACCGACTGCATCAATACTCAGAACACTTATGTGACTGACACTGACTCTGATGATGAAGATTGAACACTCTCAACAGAGAGTTAATGCTGTACTACAGGACATTCACTAATAGACATATGTGTAGTAAGATGGCCACCCACAATTCATGTATATTTGTGGAGACAGAGCTATATGGCATTAAATATATAATGTGACACATTTGGGATATTATGCATACTAGTAGCACATGTACAAAGATCAGAGACAGTTATGGAAATAGTTATATGTTCATTATTCTTTAATAATAGTTTGTTTTATACATATTTGTATGTGTTTGATAAGATTACATGAATATCTTAGATTTATTTATCAGCATGTCATAATATTATTTTTTGGATAAAATAAAAGCACCATCTTATCAGATAATCAACTGACTTAAAGCAAAAACAGTATTGAAGTAAATATTAGTACATGAATTTTACATTTTTGGGGCTGAAACTCGGGCATAATTTGGCAAAAAATTAACTATTAAGCAGACAAATGTAAAAATATAAATTTTTACTGGCTCAGTTAGGTTAGTATCACACTTTTTTGTGGCTATCCAACCATTCTGAAGATCCTGGAACTACAAAACATGTTTTTTAGCTGGCTTGATATAAAGACATGAAATCAGCTTTTTTGACTGACCCCCAATTACAAAATGCTGTTGTCAAAATTACCTGTCGGGTTGTGCGAACGACAACAAGTGAAAATGTTATCCCATAAGACCCAGGAACATGCTGGAACCATCAATCTAAAGTTACAAGGGGGGTGCAGCAAAAGTGTACAATTCATGATTCATCCCACGGACTATCAGAGCACACTGCTTCTCATGCAGGCCATTTCATGACTGCATGTCTGTGACCATGGGTCATCAGCAGAGGAACAGACAGATCATATTTGTATTGCTTGCTTGATAAATGCGGTGTTTTTATATGGTGTAGGATTTAATTTTTTATTTTTTTGTAATACTTCCATGTCCTACACGTACTGGCTGTTTTTTTTTTTTTTTTCACATAAGCAGCGTGATGTGGTTCTACACGTACCAGCTGGTTTTTATTTCTTCCAGATAAGTGGCGCCATGTGGTGCACCTCGCACTGTTCCTGCTCGACGGACACTGGCGCATGCATGAACTCTCGCATCGGGTTCGTGCATGCCTGCCTGTCGGCACGATGTTTCGTGCGCAATGTTTCATGCACTAATTTTGAACTGTTTTGCACTGTTTTGCCATTTTCATCCAGACGCCGTCCAAACTTCGCACTACGTGTAAAGGGGCCATAAAATACAGTGATCTGTAAGGACAAATGGCAACAACCGCTAAACCCTGTGAGGGCAGAAATACTATATAAACAGCATCTGTTGATCAAAACAGGCAAAATAGGCACAACATTTACATTTGAATAAGCTTAAGCTTAACTGAGCTTTATTGGAGTACAGCAGTATTGCCACTAGATGGAGGGTGGTATGTTTACATTGTTGTTGTAATGTGCCCTTGCCGACAAGAATGTGCAGATGGTTTCAGAACACAATCTTGGCAGATATTATTATATTGCATGTAGAAAACACAGTATTCCATGTATATTTACTACCTATAATTGGGTTGTGCACCTTTTAATTAAATAGGCATTGAGTTTGTCAGATTCTCACCAGCAGATTCATCTTTAATTTCCTCCTGGAACAAGTCTGTCTGTCTTGTGTTTTGGGGTTATTTGATGGATAATGGGACTCAATTCACTGACTGCCTCATATAACCTTATGACATTTGTGGTAGATTGCCCTATTTAATCATAGTAGCTTTCGATTTGTCAGTTGTGCAATTTGATTTTCAGGAACAAAGGTCAGCAAATCAACGTGGCATCCATCCCAAGATACTAAAATAGGATGTTCTTTCACTGTACTTAGCAGCAACACTGGATTACTTGGATTAGTGTTCATTGATCTCCGACATTAGAAGTGAACAATCTGACGCATGAACAGTTCCCAAATACCGTTGCCCACAGCAGTGATTCTTCCACCTCACCTTGTACATGTTCCACTTATTTTTATCCATCTCCTCAGCACATTTCTGCCCTGTTGAAAATAGTTGATAATATCTGCACAGCACGTCAGTTACAGTGCATCACTGTCACTGCATGTCATTTGCATTTGTTTGCCACTTCTGGCTCATCAGAACCAAACGTCAAACCCACTGACAAGATAAAGGTCATTAAAGAGCAGAGTAGGAATTGTGTTTAATATCACTTACAGACTGCAAGCTGACATTATCAATACAGCTAGAATTGACAATGATTGTGGTGTCTAGGGTGCATCTCAGAGTGAATTAGGAATAATGAGGCAGCTTGGCTAATGCACCATCTTTTGACAAATGGGATTTGGGTCACTGAGGCACAAAAGTCAAAGGATTAACCTCTTTTTCCATTTTCTTCTTCTGTGTTCATGATTCATTTTTGCCTCTTGGGATTGTGGATGATCATACCCCACAGCTGTTAATTTCACCATGCACATGCATTCATTTGCAAGGCAGCAAACATGCAAACACACACAGTCTATTTTTGAAACATTTGGAGACAAAATGTAATCCTGACTCTCATCAAAATTCAGGTTTCAACATACTTTTGTCTCCACAAAAGTGTGTGTGGAGGGACTGTCTTGGATGAGATGTCTCTTCAACATTGGGTGGAGGTGTGGGACAGTGCCAAAGGAGTAGCTAACTCGGGTGGTGGTCCCCATATTTAAAAAAGGGGACCAGCGAGTGTATGCCAACTACAGGGGCATCACAGGAGTCAGCCTACTCCGGGGTTCTGGAAAGGAGGGGTTGGCCAGTGGTCGAACCTCTGATTGAAGAGGAAGAATGCGGGTTTCATCCTGGCCATGGGACAACTGACCAGCTCTTCACTCTCACAAGGATCCTGGAGTGGGCATGAGAGTATGGTCTAGTGGTTAAAGCATTGGGTTGAGAGCAGAGGATCCTCGGTTCAAATCCCAGCCTGACCGGAAAATTACTAAGGGACCTTGGGCAAGGTCCTTAATCCCCTAGTTGCTCCCGGTGTGTAGTGGGTGCCTTGCATGGCAGCAGCCTCACATTGATGCAGTGAGGCATTGATGTGTAAAGTGCTTTGAGCATCTGATGCAAATGAAAATCGCTATATAAATGCAGTCCATTTACCATTTAGTATGCCCATCCAGTCTACATGTGTTTTGTGGACTTGGAGAACATGTATGATCGGGTACCCCAGGAGATGCTGTGGGAGGTGCTGTGGGAGTATGAAGTGAGGGGTCCCTTCTCAGGTTCGGGTCCTTGGTAATAAGTCAGACTCATTTCCTAGTCAGCAGCAATCCACCAATCAGGCCTGTATGGTAGAGTGGCCAGATGGAAGCCATTCCTTGTCAAAAAGCAGGAGGAAACCAGGCGCTGCTCTTCACCTAGCCAATACTATCCCTATATTGAAGCATGGTGGTGGCAGCATCATGCTGTTGGGATGTTTTCAGTGGCAGGAACTGGGAGACTAGTCAGGATTGAGGGAAAGATGAATGCAGCAATGTAGAGAGACATCCTGGATGAAAACCTACTCCAAAGGACTCTTGACCTCAGACTGGGGCGATGGTTCATCTATCAACAGGAAAATGACCCTATGTACACAACCAAGATATCAAAGGAGTGGCTTCAGGACAACTCTGTGAATGTCCTTGAGTGGCCCAGCCTGAGCCCAGACCTGAATGTGATTGAACATCTCTGGAGAGATCTGAAAATGGCTGTGCACTGATTCTCTTCATCCAACCTGATGGAGCCTGAGAAGTGATACAAAGAGGAATGGGCAAAACTGCCCTAAGATAGGTGTGCCAAGCTTGTGGCATTACATTCAAGAAGATTTGAGGCTGGAATTGCTGCCAAAGGTGCATCAACAAAATATTGAGCAAAGGGTGTGAATACTTACGTACAAGTGATTTCTTAGTTATTTAATAAATTTGCAAGCATTTAAAAAACTCATGTTGTCGTTATGGGGTGTTGTGAGTAGAATTTTGATGGAAAACAATGATTTTACTCCATTTTGGAATAAGGCTGTAACATAACAAAATATGGACAAAGTGAAGCACTGTGAATAGATGTGCTGTCATTGGTCTTGTACCTGTCTCTAGGCCGGGGGCTTCCAGTCTACTGTATGCTTATGAAATGTGGTTGCTAACCAGTGGCACATGGTGGCATCTGGATGCTGTTGGCACTCTTGTCTTTTCAGAGAATCCTTGGGTACCAGTGTAATGACTTTGCTCTGTTTTTGCAGTGGAGGGAAAAACAAACTTGTGCAGAGGGTGCAAGCCTGTTTGGGTTGTGTTCACGTGCACTTTGCTTTTTACATTTTACAACAATCCAAAACAAAACCAGACACTGTGTGTAAAAGGGTTGGGTTTACTATGTTCATCATTAATGGGAGTGTTGTAGTCTGAGCTGAATATCAACCAGAGTGTCACATGTCCTTCCCTTCAAACTAGCCTGTGTCGGGCACACAGCACTGTTATCTAAGGAGACATCAGTGAAAGGATTTCTGGCTTTTTAAGGGATTAACATCAATCTGACAGAGTGCACAGTGGACAGCAGCCACCAAAGTTCTTTGAGGTAAAGTACTGAAACAGCAAGGTGACTTTTACTTTGCATACTGTAGACAAAGAACATCACATTTGTATAACAGTTGACTGGTTATGATATACCCGTGACTCGATCCCAGATAAGCGGTTGAAGATGTATGTATGTATGGTTATGATATGTGCAGGCAAGCAGAGTATTCATGTACTCTGGAGCCACTCATGGAAGGCACTTCTGACTGTTGTGGTCTTTATATAGTGCTGGACTTCAGACCACATGCGCACAGGAACACAAGTGGTATTATTATTATTATTTTATTATTTAGAGGATGTGGGTGCTGGATTTAAAAATGACAACCATGTCAACTGGAAATTAGCAAAATATTTGTGTTGGCGTACATTTGTGTCATATGTTCTGTCTTTTATGAAGACTCAGGTGAGGTGTATCACTTGTGTAGTGAAGGAATTATCTGCTACAACACTTTGGCCATGTGGTACATTTCTATGGGTTTGATCCAACATGCAGTTGGCTCAGGGTTGGGGACTCCAACAACTTGAGAAGGCCAAGTGAATGCCCACTTTTCATTTGGCTGCAGTAACCATCTGGCTACTTTTGAGATGTGAATATGGACCGGTTGTCTGCCTGGGTGGTTGCTATCCAGGACTCAGTGCAGTATCATGGTGTGGTGAATGTGGCGACAAGCAGGAGTGTAATATGACCCCTTTAAAGGGTCAAATCCCTCATGCAAAAAGAAGTGTGTCACATATTAATATCTCTGTATGTGAGAACAAAAACAATATTTCTGTACTAATTTGATCACAAACCATATGTTTGGAAACTGTTAACACTCCAACATAAGGCAACTTCTATTTTTCAGTGTCTTAAAGTAGTGTTAATAAATAAAGCCAAAAAATAAAACAGCCTGAGATATCAGAACACTCATACTGCATGTCTTCCACTTCGGATAAAAACTTCTTGAATTTTTATTTGTTTATTTTTGTATGAGTCAGGCGGATATGTCAAAAAATAAATAAAATAAAAACTTCAGGGCTGCAGGTCATCTGACTCACAAAGGGAGGTGAGTGAGGGCGATGAAGAGAAATGCGAGCAACGCCGATATTCACTTCTCCAACGAACCTTTCCTCAGTGAGGAATTGTTTTGTGCCAGCAGGGTTCCATGAGATCAACATCTATGAACATGCCCGGAATCCTCGCCGCTGCATTAATTGTAATTTGGAATCAGGCGGAACTCGGTAAATGGTCTTTGGAGACTCACACTCTCGCTCTCTCTCACTAATTGGTATCTATCCTCATTTTACCCATCGTCTTGGTATTCAGAGGATGAGGTTCTTTTTCTTTGTCTTTTCTAAGTAGCTCAGGATAAATCTTAGAGGAAGGAAATGTCTTCTCATCAGTGCTGAACTTTGATGTCAGGACTAAAGTTAAGTGTCGGCAAACGTTTAAGGATGATGTAACATGTTAGTATTCTAGTGCACCCTCTGCTATTGCATTTATTCTCATCTATAAACAAAGCACGGCATTTATTCATGAAATCCACCCTCAGGTTTACGCTTTAATACGTATAATGTCACTGATGTCGCTCTAATGATCATATCAAAGACTTTACAGCTTCATTTACCAACGTGCACCAGGTCATCTCAATTTGTTTACCAATCTTTTCTGCAGTTTCCACCTTGCTCACCCTTCTCATTAGACAGGCGACATGTGAATGTGTGACTAAGGTCATAATAACAAAGGTACATTTTTAACCCCCGTTATCATTTCTACAGTTACAGCTTCCATTTCTTTAATGCTGCAATGTCTACAGAGCTCTTGCGCATGGAAAAAAGTCGCAATCAGGTCAGGTTTGGAAGTGTATTCTGGTGCTTTGCATGTCCTCCTCCACCACATTACCACCCCATGCAAAATGTGACTGTGCTGGGATACTTGGTAAATAGTATCCATACGCATGAAGACCATACAAGGTCTGGCAATCTGACATTTGACCCCAATGAATTTGACCTTCACACAAATGACTGACCTATAGCTGGTCTTGCCAGTGTAACTCTACCTGAAGACCCAACAGGTTCAAGAAGAAAATTTCTTACATAGGCAGCTACAGAGTCATGAAATTGATTTGGCCTCAATCCCTGTTGCGACAGTGGGATGAGCCAATATGATCTCAAATCCTGCTAATGGAGGAGGCAAGGGGCGGAGCCCATCCCTGCAGGACAGGGATCAACTTTCAGGAGTGGGGTGGTGGATGAAGCATTAGGTGGAGAACTGAAAAACAGTGAGAGGTGATTCAGACATTAATGTTTTTAAAAGACAAGCCTACATCCCCTTGGTTTGTGCCGATGATGACTGGTAACACCTGTTTAGGATTAAGGTACATGGCTGGAGTCAATTAAGTGATTCTGACTGTTACTTATGAATCCTATGACAGAACCTATGCTGCATTTCTAGAATCCATCTAACTGTGTGCCAGATTTGGGCAAAATTAGGTTTAAAATTAAATTCCTTGACATATGTGAAAATAAAATCTTTAATGGAAATTTCAAGGCCGATCTTCATTACCATACCAAGTTTGGACAAAATCACCAAAGTAGGCTAACAAACGGACAGACAGACATGACCTTGGGACCAGTGATTAAGCATTGTCAAATCTGACCTCATCTGGGTAATTCCAGAACCCATTTGTTTGAAGTCAGAGTGAAAAACCTAAATATTGATTCAATGACCTTAATCATATTGATTGACATTTGGTGAATTTGCTTTCATCTTTGACTTTTGAAGCCAAGGACCTTGACCTTTATCAAAGCAAACTCTTTAAGGGCATTTCTGGGACATGTCTTTCATACACCTACTAAGACAGAAATTGAGCCAAGGTCCAGGGAGGAGTCAGGGAACAAACAGAGAGATTACAGTCATCCTGACAATCCCTCATTGGCCAGGAAGATGGTCTCTTGAGCAATTCCTGGGGGGAATTCAATGTCCAGGGCTGATCTACACAGATACCTGTGCATGGGTTTGTTTAACATCGGAATGACGTTACACGACATCAGCATTGCCCGTGGGGATCCACGGGCTCTAAATTGGTTAGTGTTGATAAAATAGGTAGCTAACATTTTTCAAGGGTGGTAATAAATTATCCAAGGTTTTTGTAATGATTTGGAATGGTGTCTGAGTCCAGAATGTAATTATCAAAGTACACTGTTCACTGTTATGTAATATCTGTAATTTCTCAAAAAGAAATTAGTCCTATGAATGTTTTGTTTTTAAACATTCATCCTTGAGCCAAAACACATAAGCATACCAAACGGCAAATGTCAGCTGTCCCCAGTTTCTCCACGTTCCAAGGTACACACACCCACGTGCGCATACTTGCACACAGAGGCCATTTCGCTCTTAATATATAGAAGATAGAATTATACTGTGATTTATTCAATTATAAAGGCTGATTTTGGGTGTTATACCCATGTGTGGGCATGCATGCATGGGGATTGCTTTCAGGCACATGTGCCCACCTGTATCAAACTACAAAACAGGCTGTGGAAAAATAAATCAGTGCCAAAATGTGCAGTTCCTCAAATGGCCACTTGAAGCTGGCTGTAAAAGTGAGTCAGTGTGTTAAATAAAATGTGAACCTGGTCCAACAAACAATTAATAAAAAAATAAAAAATACTAGTAAAATAAAATAAAATAGATCTCTGTAAGTAGGTCCCCCTTAATGACAAGCCATAAACCTATACACAATTTAGAGTAATTTATATAACAGACAACTAAGTGGGTTGTATGCCATCGAGGTGTCCAGCCATTGGCAGGCCACTTCCGTACTGCTATGTACTTTTTCTCTCTCTTTCTCGATTTGCAAGACACCTTTGATATAAGTACCTGTAGAAGAATTGATTCAGGCTTTTTTTTTTTTTTTTTTTTATAAATTATAAATGCCTTCTGTATCTCCAAGTGCTGTCTTGTTTCAGAAATGTGTCCTCTCTTAGCTACATCAATTATTATTCTAACAGCAAGTCATGTCCTTTAAATGTCACATTTAAGAAAGAAAGGCTAAAACATTTTTGTCAAAACTGCCCAGAACGTGAAAGTGGTTTGACAAACAAGATATACAGAAAGCGACTGCTGTCCTACATCTCAGCCTGATTTATATTTATGCTTTCTCTCAAGTACCTCCACCTCCAAGTTTTTGTGTTTCTCATCTTGCCTGTACCCTGACAGATTATAATTGAATATTTATTAGGTTTTGTTCAGGCACCACTCTACATTAGTAGTTCCTCTTCTAATCCAGCAAGTCTTTTATCTTCCTACATAAAAGACACTTAATCCTTAAATCCTTGTTTACAGCATGCAGTCATTTCTTCTACTTGCTCCAGCAAGCGCACTTGGTTAGTTTTTCAGGTGACAACTGGAGGTCTGCGATCCTTTACAATGTCAGAATCTTTAATGACCTGCTACTGGGGGGTGAGGTACACATGGTCAAATTCTCAATGTATTTTGAAAGCTCTGAACCAAATCAGCTCTGCAGAAGTCCCGTTAATCCTGGATATGTAGTTATCTGTTTTGGGGGTAATGATGTCCCTCTTCACCACATCGCCAGCGTGCAGCATAATTTAAGCCCCCGTCACACATAGCAAGAATGTGCAGAAACTATGCCCGACACAGCAAATATTGCCATAATCTGACGCAGTCGGGAGGAAAAGAGGCATGGTCAGCAGTGTCCGAATGCATCCGGAGTACCTCATCCACACCTGCACTGTGGCATCCAAATCACAGTTTAGATGACACAGACTGCTGTAGGATGGAAATAAAAGGAACTGCAGACTGCCCGATGTCCAAATGTCCGCACACATGCGTGGGGCTGCAATTATCACTGTGTATGCATAGCGCTGCAAGACCCACATGTGTGCGCGTACCACTGGACAGCTTCGCTGAAAGTTTGCTGGCAGTGTGCCATGCTATCCCATGCATCAGATGGAGCCTTTCCAGGGAACTTTAATTTCTTTTTTCTTTTTTGCCCACTTCAGCAGCACTGCACAACTCAGGACACCACAACAGTTAGATTGTCACATGGGACTTATTTTTTATTTTGGGTGAGAGGATTTTAACCACAGGCTGCTGTCCAGCTCCATGTCCATGTCCACGCTGTGAAACACTCCTGGACCGCTGTTGGAGGTGAGATTCAGTTTTATTAATGCTGTCACTGCCTGGCACAACAGTTCCATGTCATATTTCCCAAAGAGTTAGAAGTTGATCATTTTTTATTACAGCGTGAGAGCCACTTAGCTCTGAGCCTGACACATGCAATGATGCATTACTGAGCACCACGGAGAGGTACAGCTGCCATGTTATAAACAGTTCTGATGGAGACAATACTCACATTATTTACGTCGCCAATGGGAAGGAATGGACAAATATCTGTACTGTAAGGTCTATTATTGTCCTGATGCATGGTCGCGTGGCACAGAAAGTGGGTGGACACAAGTGCAAACTCTCAGACAAAGTGTAGGATGTGAAAATAAGCTTTATCTCATAAACAGTCCAGGGTCCGGTACACAGTAAGGCAGACAGCGTGGCAAAGGTACAGATAAGGGCAAGGCAAAAATACGTGGTCAGAAACAGGCTGGGGTCAAAAGGCATGGAGAGACACTATATCAACAGCTGAGGCAAAAGGCTAAATCCAAGTAACAGAACGAGGTCAAAAACACTGTGAGGCAAAACGAGAGTAGAATAGAGCAAGGCTGGAACAAAGATACAAAAGATCAATGAGCTGGCACTGCATTGAGGAAAGTGAAGGGCTTAAATAACAAGATGTAACAAGATGCACCTGAAAGCGAAGATTCTGGAAGGAGGTGTGGTCTGGTGAAGCAAAGAAATGGGAAGAGAGGCAAGAGGGTGAGTAAGTGAAAAACAAAGCAGATCAAAAGCAAGAGGAATCAGTAACTGAAAAAAAAAAAAAACAATGGTGAAAGTATAACATGCTCACAGACCAACAAAAGGAAACATGAGCAAAATAAAGGGCAAACTAGGAAACAGAGTGACAGACCAAAAAAGAGAGCAAGAATAGTAACAGACTATAATCAAATTAGAACCAAACTGTACATGGCAGAAGTATAAACGTTATAATAAACACAGAAAACAAAACAGAACAAACTATAACCAAAACTAGAACAGAACAGAACAGAACATAGCTGAAATATAAATGTAAAACCAATGCAGAAAATAAGATAGCAAAACAAACTATGGACTGACCAGAAAAGAATTGATGAACAGACAGGAATGTAACCAAAACATTCAAGATAAACAAAACCAGAGAATAACATAACACAAACCATCAAAACCAAAGAGCCTAAAGAGGAGCATAGAAGGGGAGACAGAAAAAACCAGGAGGCAAATCCATAAAGCAGACCTGGCCGGGACAAAACCTGACAAGTGTGGATATAACAGCCTGTTCAGATTTGCGGCGGCATGCGCACAGTAGTGCACAGTGCTTTCGGTTTGATAGTTGCTCTTCACATTCACTATACATGATAGTAATTCATAATTATTATCATGATGAAGCGTGCAACATATATTTCAACAGTTCCTTTGCGCTCAGGGAGGGGGGGAGCGTTATTATACGTGGCACATGCAGGTAATACCGGCAGGCTTAGCTGTGCCAGATCCATCTCGAGGTTCTCTCGTATGCACTCAAATCATTTTGGATCCTGTTTTGCTGCCATTGGAATATGTAAATTGTGGTCAGATGGTCGTCAGATTACACATGGACCATTGTCGGATAGGTGTCCCATCTTGACGGCACCCGGAGGGTTTTGAACATGTGCATCACACTTGGGGCCGCCGCCTGATTTTGAGCAACTGTGTGGATTTCCACAGATGGCTGTCAAACCGTTTTGGAACTGAAAAACTTTCGTATGTGCTCCATTCTGACGCCATTCTGCGTGATTCCGGCTACGTGTGAGGGGGGTATTAAGATTCAGGTCCATGTTATTGACAATTTCTTTATTGACTATCTCTGAACAGAAAACATGATTACTCAAAGAACAATACACTATTTTATTTATTTATTTATTTATTTATTTTTAATTTATTTTTTTTACAAATGATTGTGCCCAATGTACAGCAAAAATACATTTTAAAGTGCAGCCTTAGAAGCATGAAGATGTAGTAATCATACTCATCAAGTCATGAGTGTTTTCCAAACTTTTGATATTTAATTGTTTTTTTTAGCAGGGTTACTTTAAAGTTACAAATGACTTCAAGGAAACATGCAAAATATTTTGTCAAAGTCTTTGGATCTAGAAAACTTATATAGCTGCTTATCTGTAGGTGTTGAAAAAATATCAGATTAATGAATTACAGAAATGTTCTCCTCAAACTGTGACACGTAAATGCCCCCACCCCCAGGGGCATTGTGTGTAGATCGTCAGGGTAAGCTTTGTCATTCTTACATTCCCCCCATTGCACGACTAATATATGAATACAGTGGTCCCTCGTTTATCGCGGGAGTTACGTTCTAAAAATAACCCGCGATAAGCGAAATCCGCGAAGTAGTCAGAGCTATTTTTTGCAATTATTACCTCCGCCAAGGAGGTTATGTTTTCAGTCAAGTTTGTTTGTTTGTTTGTTTGTCTGTCTGTTTGTCAGCAGGATAACTCAAAACTTTTTGAACGGATTTTGATGAAATTTTGTGGAGTGGTTGGAAATGACAAGAGGAACAAGTGATTAAATTTTAGAAACACATTTCTTTTTTCAGTTGTTACACTTCATCATCACAGAAAGTACAGCAGTACTGGAGGTTAGAGGGGACACGTCCCACAAAGCAAAGGTTGTTTGACAAAACTCAAAGTTTCTTTCTGCCACAACCGTGCATCATCGTGGAATACTCAGCAAATACACATTGTGTAGTGTTGATGCTTTCAATTTTTTTGAATCCCTCCTTTAAAAAAATTAAAGATTGTCGTGCCACAGACACTCTAAGTTCCTGATAAATTCCTGACCTTTTTGCCATGGAGGATGATTGTGCCAATCATTCAGGTCTGAGCATTTGCTCTTGCCAATTCAGAAATGCTGTGTGTGCAAGGCACTCTGGGAGAAATAAACATTTCTGTGGCTCAAATCCTTATCTGGCTGATATTCTGTTTTATGGCCAAGGTTACGAAGACATGGTGCTCTGTGTAATAGTACAGAGTTGTTTTGTGTGTGTGTGTGTGTGTGTGTGGGATGGAGACTAATGAATGCAGGTCCCTCTGCGTGTGATGTGTTCATCTGCTTGTGTGAAATTGTGGGCATCTAACACTTGTGACTCCAGTGCTGAACAACACTGCACTGACAAACAATAATGTCACCCAAAAAAAAAAAAAAAACTATGAGCAAATACAGTTGTCATTGATGAGGATGATATAAATTCAGTGGCCTCTCCCATTAAACAGGTTTGCAGTTAATTGTTGAAGTCTTCCAAAATTCATGAATGCACCACAGCACAAGTGCTAGTGAGGCACACAGAACAGCTTGGACCAGACTGTTACAACAAATGGGACAAATGTGAACACGTTCCAACTGGTTAGACCAAAAAAAAAAAAAAAAAGTGATGAAGACAAAATAGTAAATGCTTTGTTGTGTTACAAATAAACTTGAAGCGCGGCAGGGAGAAAGTTGTCATTAAAAAACAACTATCAGTACTGACACTTAACATATGCACCAGTGCATCATTTTCAATTTCAATTTATTTTCATTTATATAGCGCCAAATCACAACAGAGTTGCCTCAAGGTGCTTCACACACATAAGGTCTAATCTTAGTAACCCCCAGAGCAACAGTGGAAAGGGAAAAACTCCCTCTGAAGAAGAAACCTCAAGCAGACGAGACTCAAAGGGGTGACCCTCTGCTTGGGCCATGCTACAAACATAAATTACAGAACAATTCACAAAACAAATATACAGGAAAAGGTGTTGGTGCACAGGACAGGAGGGTCTCCAGCACAAATACAACTCCCATCTCTGGATGGAGCTGCACCATAAACAGAGAGAAAAAAACAGGATCAAGCATCAGAAAGACAAGAAATACAATATAATTTGTCAGCATTAAACAACAAGAAAAACAGGAAATACTAAGGTGATCTCATCATGTGTCGAATTTTGTGTTTATGAATTTAAAGTAGGGGCATCCATGTCTCCCTTATGAAATCATATGATACAGTGGCAGGGCTCCAGAATACCTGTTTTCTGTAGAACCACTGTAGCTCTTGACTGAAACTTTTAGGAGCACAAGTACAAAACTTATTTTTACAAAATATGGCCCAGGAAAGGGATGTCTGGGGTCCAGTGTTGGAGCTGTTGCCCCCGCAACCCGAGCCTGGACAAGCAGTTGAAGATGAGTAAGACTACAAAATTTAGGGGTGCAGACCTTAAAGAGAAGAGAAGGTGATGATCTAGTGGTTAAGTGTTGGGTTTGAGACCAAAGGATCCACAGTTCAAGCCCCAGCCAGACTGGACAATCACTTATGGCCCTTGGGCAAGGACAATCACTTATGGCCCTTGGGCAAGGTCCTTAATCCCCATGTTATTCCTGATATGCAGCTGAGTGCCTTGCGTGGCAGCACCTTGATGTGTGAGGCATCAGTATGAAGTGCTTCTGATTCAAATGTAAAAGTGCCATATGAATGCATTCCATTTACTTAAATTAATTTACGTGTAGGCATTTGCTCCTATCCACTGCCCGTAACACAGCTCAGCAGACCCATTACTCTCTCTTAGTGGGTGGTGAGCCAACATGGAGATGACACCATGTTGCTTTTTTTGACTGAGCCCAAGTGAGTCCCACAGTTGTTGACCCAGCCACTTCCCTGTGGAACCCCCCTCCCAAGGCCTGGCTCCAGAAGGACATTCCAGTTTCCCTACTGAAAAGTTATGTTTTATAAAGCTAAAAGGTACACTTGCAACTACTGACAAGCTGATTTTGAGATTTAACACCACGATCACTTCTGGTTGCATCAAAGATGACCACAGACCCAAACAATGAGTCAGAACCCTGCCCACTGCTGGAAGCTGCTGTTTACTACACAGCTTCCAACAGCAAAGCTCACCTCTCTACTCAATAACAAAGTCGCCATGAGGCGAAGGTCTTGGAAAATAAAGCAGTGCTGACTTATGGTTTGATTTACAAATAAAATTAATATCGATAGAACAACTCCATTAATGCCAATTCTGTCATTTGTACAAAGTTAAAATATAACACATCTTTTAATGTTGAATAATGCACTAATTCTGAAGTTTTGTAATAAACACAGACAGATGACAAAGGGATTATGGGTAAAATGTGCCTCCACTAACACTGATTGGTTGACTCATTCATTCTATGTAAAAACCAACATGTTAATGTGAGGTGTGTTGGTGTTTAAATATAAATGTGCTTTTGTAAAATATGCCATTTTTTATTTGTAAAAAAAGGCATTTGCAAAAAAAGCCAAGTTGTACTTAGATAACTGTCTGATATAACCAGTGGGCACACTTCCGATAACTGATAATTATCGAAGATAAAGTTTTCATTATCGGATTGTCTTTTCAGATAACTTTGAAGACCATTATTGGACTAATTATCTTGCAATAAATTTTTGTCTGATAATTTTTAGACCGTTAACGTGGTAAACAAAGGTGAACAGATTTGTAGTTCTACCATCTGCAAGCAGAGGAGAGCAGTTTCTAGAAGAAACCACTCTATCCTCTGCAAGCAAAGGAGAACTGGTCACAAAAAAACCTAATTTATTTTAATCCCTTACTGATAAGCAGCCAATATCACCCAAGTCATCCAGAGGCATACATTTTTTAACTTATGGTTCAAATTTTAACCAAACTTATTTTGGACAAGTTATTTCAATTAACATCACATCTGAAGTTTTATAAAGTGAAAATATCAGATATATGTTTTAGTTTTAAAGTAATGCGCCAATCTTTAAGGTTTTAGTGTGGACATGATGTGTCCAGGTGCATTATGGGTGATAGGGTAATCTCAGTACGTTCATGACATGAGAAAATGCATTTGAGACACTCTGATCAGGCTCCACGGACAACAGCATTAAACTCTAGTGCCTAAAACTCTTCGTGAATATATTTTCTGGGTTTATAGATGTTGTTATTATGTTTGCATTTATTAAATTCCACGCATCTTAAACATGGCAAGTAGTAACACAGATTATCTGGAATTTTGTTTTGGCACATTTTCAAGGTCTCTACTGCCATCTACTGGCCAGTAGTGTTCATGGCAGTATTCAAACTGTACAATCACTGTACTTGCTTCCAGCTCAAACTGTACCACAGAACCATACAGTGTAAAAGTTCAGAGCGCACGATTTATGTTCTCACACACATCGTACGTTCAAAAACCACACATCAGACTCATGTTTCCAGAAGCAAAATGTAAACAGAAGCTTTTTTTTCAAACTTAATTTACAAAAACTCTCGATGGGAGACATCAAAGTTAAAAAAAAAATTACAAGACAGGACTGCGGTGTTTGCACAGGCACAGTGCGAGACGCGGGATACCCTCACGATGGCAGAACAGAATATCAAACAGGCAAGGTTCGGTAGGATTACTTTGAAATGTAATCCAAAAGTAATCAGATTACAAGTAACCCAAATGTATGTACATACATACATGTAATCCACATGTATTCTTTCAAAGTAATCCTACCCAACCTTGCAAACAGGTTTGAATTTCATTTAATGTTGTGAATCGCACAACGAAGTACAGACAATAACAATATGGTGGAATGTCAATTATACACAAGGTGACGTGTGGGCAGGCTCGATGATAGAAGACGTCTGGCGAGAGAAGAGCCGGATCCCACACAGCTTCCACCACCAACGGATCTGAAGAACACCGGAGCCGCCAAGCCCTGCGCCCCAGGTGGCCACTGTCTTCAGCAGTCAGACCCGGTGCTGCTGGCAGAGAAACAGAGACAGTACTGATGAGTGTGAGTTCGCACACTCAGTAATCCCACAGTCAGTGTTTAGTTAGGAGGGAGCACCTCCACCTCCAATCACACACTCGTACAGCTCCTGTGAAACCACTTATCTGGTTTGGGCTGTGAGGCGAAGCCGTCGCAGTCCACACCAAACTCCAATACCGCAGATAAGGACACCGTCACAGGAAAACGGCTGCAAATGAGATCAGACTATTACACAAGGTCTTCAGCAGAGAAAATTACCTGAATGGTAGCTGATTTCTCGGCGGGGAGGTGGAGTTGCAGTCCGGCCTTTATGGTGGTGGTGTTGTGTAGTGGATGAGTGACAGCTGGTACGGATGATGAGTGACAGCTGTCACTCCCGGTCGCTCCGACGCCCTCTCGTGCTTGAAGCCCGCACTTCAAGCAGGGCGCCATCTTGTGGTGGTGGGCCAGCAGTACCTCCTCTTCAGCGGCCCACACAACAGTCCAGGGTGTACTTCACCTCTCGCCCAGTGACTGCTAGGATAGGCCCTAACATCAGCCCAATTCATTCCATATGTCCTTCTCACAAACATTCATGTCTTAAAACTCAAGAATTGTAAATCTTTCAAAATGCTAATTTTATACATTAACACTGGGAAGTCAAAGCTCTGAGTGCCAAAAATCATGCATTTCTGACATTTGTGAATGCCTTTTTTACTGAAATTTGTTTCAAGTAGGAAATGTACCAGAAGCAGTGAAATGCTCACATTGCCCACTAGATGATGACAGAAGTTGCTCAAATGTGCAGCAAGGTCTCGACTGTATATTCATTTCAGAAGCTAACTTTTGACTAAAATAAGATGGGCTGACAGCTAACAATCACCTTACAGTTGTGTTCCTTGCCCTTATGGGCAACGTGCTTGTATTTAAAATAATACATTTAATGCAATACTACAATACCCTTGGCCATATGAGCACTGTATTCTTTATAATTTGCAGTTGTTTAACTCATTATTAAGAGTGTTGTCTTACGTAGATATAACAGGGTGACTTTTTATATATGACTGTATTTTGGTTTCATGTCTTATTTTGAAGTGTGTGGTTTTATTTTGATGTGTTTTTTTGTGTGTGCACTTTTTTCCTGTTTTGCATCCGCCCAAATGGCTACACCTGGAGCAGGCTTGTTGTGGCCAATGAATTTAGGCGTGGTGGCAGAAGTCAGTGGATCAGGGACACTTTATAGGATAGGAGTGTTTGCAGGTGGAGAGAGGCAATTATGAGGAGAAGCAATGGTGAGAAGATGCGAGAGGACAAAGAGGATGGCACGGTGGAGAAGAGCTTGGGTTGGAGCATCAGTAGCAGCGGCAATCGTGGTGGCAGTGGCAGCGACGTCAGTGAACAGTGGTGTGGAGCTGAGTACAACGTGTAACACGGCAGGCGGGTAGAGTTACTCTGCACCTGCACGTAAGTGATTGCTTGGTACTCTGGCAATGGAGAAACCTGACTGTTGTTATTAGCCTGCGTTGCCGTGTGAGTGAGTGACTACCTCAAGTTTTATGTCTCAGCTTTGGTTCTGTCGGTTGGACTACTTCCAGGGGGAGAATTAACAGCTTGGGAAACCAGAGCATGACGCGCATCATGGCATCTGAGCAGAGTCTCTCTGCTCCTGCATGTAAGTTTCAGTTAGTGCTCTGGGAGGATTTTGGCTCTGTGTTTTTGCTTGTTAAAGGAACTGTTTACTGCTCCAAGCTCCCTGCGTTTCAGGTGTCCTGGAGGAGCGCAGCTCGTGTTATACAGCGGGACTCCACCGCCAGCTTCTCCCCCCATTTCCTCATGATTGGACTGATTAATCCTTTCATATTTTTTTGTTCTTAGTATATTGTACGATATTTTTAGTGTGTAATAAATTATTTTTGTTAGTAGTTATTGGTTGGTCTCTTGGTTGGTTGCACTGCTTGCCTCATTTTAAAAGAACCTCTTTGGTATTTCATTATTTGAGTTCCTAGTACTCACCAAACACTAGGTGGTGTTGTCTGGCTGTTTTATTTATCCTGCTTGACTGCGACATACAATTTTTGCATGTACAAATCAAATCATCACTTGTTCATGTTGTGCATATCAAGGAATATTTGTAGATCACTCTGCATTTGCAGTTATTAATGAGGCAAATTTAACTCCAGAGGATGTTAGCTTTGAGTTATCGAAATTTAGCATGCAGGCTAATGTCTGCAAAATGTCTTGTAAATGACTAGAGGTGTTATAGTGCAGCAGATAACTGAAACAATCATGCAAATGGTGATACAAGCACCAAAGTTGGCACAAATACTCCTTAGATGTTACTCTATTGAAAAAACCGACTGGCCACTTGAATTTTAAATAGGCAGGTAGGGGTCAATTGAAGAATTACACAGGGGTCAAAATTAAAAGATGCTCAAATCATTTTGAAAACTACACCACATTATTTGTCTGATCGTAAAGATTCCAAAAAGGATAGTTTGGACTACTTATGACTGAATGATCAGGAGTTGGGCAGCACGGTGGCTTAGTGGTTAGCACTGTTGCCTCACAACGAGAAGGTTGTGGGTCCAATTCCCGTGGCCTTTCTGTGTGGAGTTTGCATGTTCTCCCAGTGTTTGCGTGGGTTTCCTCCGGGTGCTCCGGTTTCCTCCCACATCCAAAGACATGCGGGTTAGGTGGATTGGTGTCTTTAAATTTGTCCGTAGGTGTGTGTGTGGGTGTGTCTATGTTTGTTTGTCTATTTGTGGCCCTGCGACAGACTGGCATCCTGTCCTGGGTGTACCCCGCCTCGCGCTCTATGACTGCTGGGATAGGCTCCAGCCCCCCGCGACCCTTAATTGGACTAAGCGGTAGAAGATGGATGGATGGATGGATGATCAGGAGTTATGGGGTAAAGACAGCAAAAATGGTGACAAAGGTCAGTTTTAGTTTACTAAAACTGGTGGTTGGCTCTCACTGCGGTATTGTATCCCTTCCTGTTCCGGAGCACAGCGGTGTTTTTCTGTATCTGTTAGCTGTTTAATCTGCGCAGTTAGATTGATCTAGTTATCTAGATTACGATTTGTTTCCCAGTGTAATCTTTACGTGCCTTAACTAAAGCACTCCTTCTGCTGAATCACCTCTAAATTATTTACACATTATTCACTTTGCGTGTTTTTAGGAATCCGCTAGCTTAGCATAGCTACTAGCTCTTAGCCGATTTAGCATGGCGGCTTCTCCTGTCTCTCCCGCACTTTTCTGCTCTGGGTGTGAAATGTTTAGTTATTCCTCGGCCTCCTTTAGCAGTAATGGTCCTTGTAATAAGTGTAGCTTATTCGTAGCTTTGGAGGCCATGCTGGGCAAATTGGAGACTCGGCTCCGCACCGTGGAAAATTCTACAGCTAGCCAGGCCGCTGTAGTCGGTGCGGACCAAGGTAGCTTAGCCGCCGTTAGTTACCCCCTGGCAGATCCCGAGCAGCCGGGAAAGCAGGCTGACTGGGTGACTGTGAGGAGGAAGCGTAGCCCTAAACAGAAGCCCCGTGTACACCGCCAACCCGTTCACATCTCTAACCGTTTTTCCCCACTCGACGACACACCCGGTGAGGATCAAACTCTGGTTATTGGCGACTCTGTTTTGAGAAATGTGAAGTTAGCGACACCAGCAACCATAGTCAATTGTCTTCCGGGGGCCAGAGCAGGCGACATTGAAGGAAATTTGAAACTGCTGGCTAAGGCTAATCGTAAATTTGGTAAGATTGTAATTCACGTCGGCAGTAATGACACCCGGTTACGCCAATCGGAGGTCACTAAAATTAACATTAAATCGGTGTGTAACTTTGCAAAAACAATGTCGGACTCTGTAGTTTTCTCTGGGCCCCTCCCCAATCAGACCGGGAGTGACATGTTTAGCCGCATGTTCTCCTTGAATTGCTGGCTGTCTGAGTGGTGTCCAAAAAATGAGGTGGGCTTCATAGATAATTGGCAAAGCTTCTGGGGAAAACCTGGTCTTGTTAGGAGAGACGGCATCCATCCCACTTTGGATGGAGCAGCTCTCATTTCTAGAAATCTGGCCAATTTTCTTAAATCCTCCAAACCGTGACTATCCAGGGTTGGGACCAGGAAGCAGAGTTGTAGTCTTACACATCTCTCTGCAGCTTCTCTCCCCCTGCCATCCCCTCATTACCCCATCCCCGTAGAGACGGTGCCTGCTCCCAGACTACCAATAACCAGCAAAAATCTATTTAAGCATAAAAATTCAAAAAGAAAAAATAATATAGCACCTTCAACTGCACCACAGACTAAAACAGTTAAATGTGGTCTATTAAACATTAGGTCTCTCTCTTCTAAGTCCCTGTTGGTAAATGATATAATAATTGATCAACATATTGATTTATTCTGCCTTACAGAAACCTGGTTACAGCAGGATGAATATGTTAGTTTAAATGAGTCAACACCCCCGAGTCACACTAACTGTCAGAATGCTCGTAGCACGGGCCGGGGCGGAGGATTAGCAGCAATCTTCCATTCCAGCTTATTAATTAATCAAAAACCCAGACAGAGCTTTAATTCATTTGAAAGCTTGACTCTTAGTCTTGTCCATCCAAATTGGAAGTCCCAAAAACCAGTTTTATTTGTTATTATCTATCGTCCACCTGGTCGTTACTGTGAGTTTCTCTGTGAATTTTCAGACCTTTTGTCTGACTTAGTGCTTAGCTCAGATAAGATAATTATAGTGGGCGATTTTAACATCCACACAGATGCTGAGAATGACTGCCTCAACACTGCATTTAATCTATTATTAGACTCTATTGGCTTTGCTCAAAAAGTAAATGAGTCCACCCACCACTTTAATCATATCTTAGATCTTGTTCTGACTTATGGTATGGAAATAGAAGACTTAACAGTATTCCCTGAAAACTCCCTTCTGTCTGATCATTTCTTAATAACATTTACATTTACTCTGATGGACTACCCAGCAGTGGGGAATAAGTTTCATTACACTAGAAGTCTTTCAGAAAGCGCTGTAACTAGGTTTAAGGATATGATTCCTTCTTTATGTTCTCTAATGCCATATACTAACACAGTGCAGAGTAGCTACCTAAACTCTGTAAGTGAGATAGAGTATCTCGTCAATAGTTTTACATCCTCATTGAAGACAACTTTGGATGCTGTAGCTCCTCTAAAAAAGAGAGCTTTAAATCAGAAGTGCCTGACTCCGTGGTATAACTCACAAACTCGTAGCTTAAAGCAGATAACCCGTACGTTGGAGAGGAAATGGCGTCTCACTAATTTAGAAGATCTTCACTTAGCCTGGAAAAAGAGTCTGTTGCTCTATAAAAAAGCCCTCCGTAAAGCTAGGACATCTTTCTACTCATCACTAATTGAAGAAAATAAGAACAACCCCAGGTTTCTTTTCAGCACTGTAGCCAGGCTGACAAAGAGTCAGAGCTCTATTGAGCTGAGTATTCCATTAACTTTAACTAGTAATGACTTCATGACTTTCTTTGCTAACAAAATTTTAACTATTAGAGAAAAAATTACTCATAACCATCCCAAAGACGTATCGTTATCTTTGGCTGCTTTCAGTGATGCCGGTATTTGGTGGTTAGACTCTTTCTCTCCGATTGTTCTGTCTGAGTTATTTTCATTAGTTACTTCATCCAAACCATCAACATGTTTATTAGACCCCATTCCTACCAGGCTGCTCAAGGAAGCCCTACCATTATTTAATGCTTCGATCTTAAATATGATCAATCTATCTTTGTTAGTTGGCTATGTACCACAGGCTTTTAAGGTGGCAGTAATTAAACCATTACTTAAAAAGCCATCACTTGACCCAGCTATCTTAGCTAATTATAGGCCAATCTCCAACCTTCCTTTTCTCTCAAAAATTCTTGAAAGGGTAGTTGTAAAACAGCTAACTGATCATCTGCAGAGGAATGGTCTATTTGAAGAGTTTCAGTCAGGTTTTAGAATTCATCATAGTACAGAAACAGCATTAGTGAAGGTTACAAATGATCTTCTTATGGCCTCGGACAGTGGACTCATCTCTGTGCTTGTTCTGTTAGACCTCAGTGCTGCTTTTGATACAGTTGACCATAAAATTTTATTACAGAGATTAGAGCATGCCATAGGTATTAAAGGCACTGCGCTGCGGTGGTTTGAATCATATTTGTCTAATAGATTACAATTTGTTCATGTAAATGGGGAATCTTCTTCACAGACTAAAGTTAATTATGGAGTTCCACAAGGTTCTATGCTAGGACCAATTTTATTCACTTTATACATGCTTCCCTTAGGCAGTATTATTAGACGGTATTGCTTAAATTTTCATTGTTACGCAGATGATACCCAGCTTTATCTATCCATGAAGCCAGAGGACACACACCAATTAGCTAAACTGCAGGATTGTCTTACAGACATAAAGACATGGATGACCTCTAATTTCCTGCTTTTAAACTCAGATAAAACTGAAGTTATTGTACTTGGCCCCACAAATCTTAGAAACATGGTGTCTAACCAGATCCTTACTCTGGATGGCATTACCCTGACCTCTAGTAATACTGTGAGAAATCTTGGAGTCATTTTTGATCAGGATATGTCATTCAAAGCGCATATTAAACAAATATGTAGGACTGCTTTTTTGCATTTACGCAATATCTCTAAAATCAGAAAGGTCTTGTCTCAGAGTGATGCTGAAAAACTAATTCATGCATTTATTTCCTCTAGGCTGGACTATTGTAATTCATTATTATCAGGTTGTCCTAAAAGTTCCCTAAAAAGCCTTCAGTTAATTCAAAATGCTGCAGCTAGAGTACTGACGGGGACTAGAAGGAGAGAGCATATCTCACCCATATTGGCCTCTCTTCATTGGCTTCCTGTTAATTCTAGAATAGAATTTAAAATTCTTCTTCTTACTTATAAGGTTTTGAATAATCAGGTCCCATCTTATCTTAGGGACCTCGTAGTACCATATCACCCCAATAGAGCGCTTCGCTCTCAGACTGCAGGCTTACTTGTAGTTCCTAGGGTTTGTAAGAGTAGAATGGGAGGCAGAGCCTTCAGCTTTCAGGCTCCTCTCCTGTGGAACCAGCTCCCAATTCAGATCAGGGAGACAGACACCCTCTCTACTTTTAAGATTAGGCTTAAAACTTTCCTTTTTGCTAAAGCTTGTAGTTAGGGCTGGATCAGGTGACCCTGAACCATCCCTTAGTTATGCTGCTATAGACGTAGACTGCTGGGGGGTTCCCATGATGCACTGTTTCTTTCTCTTTTTGCTCTGTATGCACCACTCTGCATTTAATCATTAGTGATCGATCTCTGCTCCCCTCCACAGCATGTCTTTTTCCTGGTTCTCTCCCTCAGCCCCAACCAGTCCCAGCAGAAGACTGCCCCTCCCTGAGCCTGGTTCTGCTGGAGGTTTCTTCCTGTTAAAAGGGAGTTTTTCCTTCCCACTGTAGCCAAGTACTTGCTCACAGGGGGTCGTTTTGACCGTTGGGGTTTTACATAATTATTGTATGGCCTTGCCTTACAATATAAAGCGCCTTGGGGCAACTGTTTGTTGTGATTTGGTGCTATATAAAAAAAATTGATTGATTGATTCATTGATTGATTGATTAGTTTGTACAGGGGTCAAAAGTTAAAGTTCCTTCAATTTTGGTAAAAAGTGATGCAAATTATTGGTTGAGCTAATAGGATTAATAAATGGAAGAGTTTTGATTGTGTTGAATGTTTGGTCTGCAAAGTAAAGGTCAAACAAGGTCAATGTCCATTTGATTCTATGACATGTGACATATGTTACTCCATAACATGATAACTAAGCATGATACATGGTCCAAACTATTCCTTTTTAAAACCCTGTTAACCCAACTAATAATTTGCATCATTTGGTGTAGTTTTCAAAATGATTTGAGCATTTTTAATTTTGACCCCTGTGTAATTCTTAGCTGTTGCACTATTATCAGGTTACAAAAACAGTGTTTATAGTTTTAGAAGTGTTTATTTCTCCCTAGGTTTTACATAATATACCAGAAATGAAGCTGTTAGCAAGTAGCTACATCAGGAAGTGACAGCACCATGCTAACCTCCGCTAAAAGTTCAGAGGTGTTATTAGGTTCCAAAAACAGCTTTTTTCAGTTTTGAGAAACTTTTTTTTTTTTTTTTTTTATTCAACCAGGTTAGTGCCATTGAGCTCAAGACCTCTTTTGCAAGGGAGACCTGGACAATTATAAAGTTTCCAATTCACCTAACCTCTTTAAAGGTGGGAGGAAACCCACGCAAACACGGGGAGAACATGCAAACTCCACACAGAAAGGTCACAGGTGGGAATCAAACCCATGACCTTCTTGCTGTGAGGCAACTGTGCTCACCACTAAGCCACCATGCTGCCTGTATATAAACACACAAAACATTTTGAAAAGACCAGCGACTGACGTCACTGTGCAGCTCTACTCTGATTGGCTGTCATCCGTGTCACTCAAACATGAAACAAATCAGATTGAAACAGAATGCGACTTTTTAACCCCTTAAAATACATCAATGTTAGCCATCAAGGTCTGTGTCCCAAGAATGCTCCCTGTGAATTTTAAGAATCTGGCAGTAATAGGACTGGACCTATGCTGAGCACAGACAGACAGACAGACGGACAGACAAAAAGCCTTAAAAAATGTTTTCTGGATCTGCAGGTGAGAAAGGTCTGGAATCTCCTGCTGGTACTGCTTCACTTTTGTAAGGTTGTCCTTGTTACTCAGCGTGAATGAGTTTGGAAGCTTGTGAGTTACAGCCAGTTCCACAAGGGCCTTTGCATCTAATAATAATAATTAAAAGACCAAAGGCTTAAACATTCTGCATTATTGGATTCATGTAAATTAGGGTCAAACATTTCAAATGTGGGTAACAGCAGGGTAACTGCTTCCAGTTGCCTCAACAATAAATTCAGAAATCCCAAGTCACCTCCAGTTACACTACAGGTGTACACGTGGTTTTCTCCATTTATTTTTCTCAACCCAATTAGCCTTTCGCTCCAAGTACCCCGGCTATTTGCAAGAAACATCACACCCATAACAATAAATATTGAGTACAACCTGTTCCTCATTTTTCATACTGTTGATTGTTGACACACACTCACACTTTCAAGTACTCTCATTGTTCCTGGATGGAAACACACCTCCTAACAGATGGCAGCAACAAATTAAAAGAAAAGCATTTTGGAAGCCCTCTATCATGTGTGTGTTTAACCTCCTGTTTGGAAATATCAGTAAGAACTGATTAAATTAAACAGGAATTTCTCAAATTATAGATAAATTTTTGCCATGGCACACAAGAAGGTGTCAGGTGGGTGGGGGGTGTGCGTGTTGGTTTCTGATTGTTAAGATTAGCAGTGTCCTTAGTAGCAATGTCAAAGTGATGATTAAAAGAAGCAATGAAGAGTGTTAAATAAGGTGAAATAAATGTGTTCCAGTTAATTCAAATGGATGTAAATAATGTCAAAGTCTAGGTTTTTGTGCTTTTTCCACTTCATTTAATGTGTTGAAGGCGATTGATGAATATTAAGTATGTTTACACTGTGTGTTTTGTTAGTCGAGAGGGCTTCCCATAATGACACTGCCAAGATTGTGTTGTTCCATTAATCTGGCAAACAAAAGCTATTCATCAGTGGGGCTTTTTTTCTGTATCTATCAGATTGTTTAATGCCCAGGTGGGAACTGGACCAAAACATTAAGAGATCTCATTTTCCCAGTAAGCAAGACATTTTGGAAGGGTCTTATTAACTTGATGTCATCATATTGTACACTGCAAAAAGGCACACAAATGATTGTAACATTTGGAATTACAGTTGCACTCAAACGTTACTGTAACAACAAAAGGTAAAGGGACACTCAATACAGTGCATGCTGAAAACAGCTGTTTTTGTTAGTTTATCTCAAAAAGTGATGAAGTTGGAGGTGCTGGTCTATCCACATTTGCGAGTAGCTTAGGATGAAGTTTCGTGTTCCCCCGTTACATGGTGATTTTTGAAAGACGCTGCTGCTTTTGGTACATTTGACAAGAAAAATATCATTCACTCACAAATCTTCAACCGCTTACTCCAATTAAGGGTCACGGGGGGTTGGGGGAGGTAAAGTACACCCAGTACAGGACACCAGTATGTCGCAGGGCTGACATTAAAAATATGTACCTTAAATTTATTTTTTGTTTCAATCTAGTGAAATATGCACATGGATTGTTGAAAATGGCACTACATCATAATAATTTAATTCATTTGAAAGTTTGACCTTCATGTCACAACTTGGTACCCCGTTATAATCAATAAATCAATCAATCAATCAATCAATCAAACATTTACTTCTGTATCCCTTTACAGTTCACGTTCCCCGTTTTTTTCAGGTGTGTTGATGAAGCCAGCGACAATTCCACGGATTCTTGTACTTATTAGACTTTTTCCAAACAGTCTTTCTCACCATCTTCTCTCTGTCCGACGTCAGTCCGTGACACAGACGTGCTTCACAATTCTTCTTTTAAACACTTTAGAGCTCTAAAGGTTTGCGATGTCCACATGCTACATTTAGCTTAAGTGTTGCGCAGGAGCCACACAGTGTCGTCACAGCAACCAACCAGTCCCGCTTTACGACAACTGTCGCAACAGCCAGGCTTTTTTCTCCTCGAAACTCCACGGATCCGAGGCCACTGATTTGTATCTGTAACACACAGATCAGTGTCCGTGGACCGCCGTGGACTTATAAAACTTGCACGATGTCATAAAAAAAAGAACACTTTACAATAGACATTTTAAAAACTCAGTGACGATCACAATTACAGAGTTAAACACTAACACCCCCCTCCCCATGATGAAATCTGTGTAATTTCACGGCTCCGCTGAGTTTTCCCAGCCTTGCAACAGTCATTACTGAAATGTCACAGCTTACAGTCAAAGATAAAGCTATTTCATGGTATTGTTATTTTTACGTAATTTATATAGTTTGTACAGTTCTATAACTGTATATCAGAAATGGGACAAAGTCACCATCAGGTCATGAATCAGCAAGTCCCAAGTCAAGTCTCAAGTCATAATGACCACCAATTGTTTGCAAGCTGACTTGAAACTTAACTTGGGACTTGCAGATTGATGACTTGGGAATGACCTGACAGTGACTTCCTCCCACCTCTGCTGTATATCATAGGTAGAAAACATCATAGCTTTTAGATGTCATTGTGCGCAGGTATAGCTCAAATCAACAGTCATGAGACAATTTTTAGTTCTTTCATAAATACCTCGATAAAGTGTCTTTAAAACAAGATCAGTATTTTACCTCAAAAATGGAGCTTTTTTCACTACAGTTAACATTCCCTCCAGAAAAGCATTCATTCCCTCCCCGCAGTCCTGTTGAGATACACCTTATCCAACTTATCCTCAGCAAATCAATATCTACCTCAGCTACTTTGGGAATGAGCTACTCACACACACACACACACACACACACACACACACACAACACACACACACACACACACACACACACACACACACACACACACACACACACACACACACACACACACACACACATCAACTAATAAGTGATGCCTCAGAAGCACAAAGCCAAACTCCTTGGTAAAAAATCTTTGCTTGCGTTAGCATCTCCAGGTGTAGCTCTCAGGTACTTAAGCTTTTATAATATACTCAGGCAGCGCAACAAAGAAGCTCATCGTCATCATCACACAGATTGATTATCAGCAGAATTGTGTCTGTCTCACTGAATGCAATAACTATTTCTTTGCAAATAGAAACATTTCTAGACCATTCTAGGCAATTATTTATCCAACATTTAAATCACTATAAAAGAATTTATGTGTTGCCCAATGTCATATTAAAAGTGATTTTAATGGAGGTCAGCTAGGTTGGTTTCAAGCTATTAATCATATTGTGTGTCATTTACATATCATAAATCATGTCTTACATGTTTACATTTCTTTGCACTTAACAGTGCAGTAATATCTTTGCCTGGTTTGTGTAATCATCGGTGCATGAATATTGATGTGGTATCTCTCCAGGCGCTTCATCTAAAATGGATGAAGACGAGCCTCCAGCTCAGAAAGATCTGCACAAACATGACTTGCTCATTAAAGCCCAATTTTATAATTATGTGCACCTGTCTAGAGAAATAGAATGTAGCCTCCCTGGAAGTGTTTCCTGCAACGTGTTGTAAAATTAACCACTAAGATATATAATAACTATCCCTGTACATCTGGACTTGAGTCAGGAAGGGCATCCATCATGAAAGTTGTGCCAAATAAACGTGGATCCATATTGAATTTGCTATGGTGACCCTAAGCAAAACAAGGGAAGCCAGAAGAAATTGGTTTATATGCGGGAAGGTAATACTGGTCTTGGAAACCACCAATTATTGCTAAACGTAGTTTAACAGGCTGATGTAAAAAATTATTTAGTTCTTCATTTGTGACACTATAAAGGCAGTGTGTGTAGAATTTTGAGGAAACAAATGAATACTTTCCAGATGCCCTGTACCTTTCAGAATCTCTGTATGTACATTATATATTTATGATCAGCATTCAGTGAATTTGTTCCAATAAATGTACTGAAATCATCTCTGTATACCTTAATGGAGACTTGATCAAAGTTCTTGTCAAGTCACACAATACCCCATAATGACAATGTAAAAATTCTGTTTCTTATTTTTACAAATTTATTAAAAATAAGACAACAAATAAATCACATGTCCATAAGTATTCACAGCCTTTTCCATGAAGCTCACAATTGAGCTCAGGTGCATCCTTTATCCACTGATCATCCTTGAAATGTTTCTACAGCCTAATTGGAGTCTACCTGGGGTAAATTCAGTTGATTGGACATGATTTGGAAAAGGCACATACCTGTCTACATATAAGATCCCACAGTTGACAGCGCATGTCACAAATCTCAAGTCACTGCAAAAGAAATGACAGACTGATTTGAGACAACTTGTGATTTACAGTATCAAGCCTTGATGGTGACTCGCATTATTGGTTCAAAATTACATCATAACCCCAATATATGGGAAGAATGAAAATATGAATAACAGGAAACTTAACTTTAAATTTAAATTGTTTATACTTGAGTGAAGCCATCACAAATTCTATGGCAGTCAAGATGACTTGGACTTGAGTATGACTTGGTCTTCAAGATTCAAGTTATGAGTCAACACAACTGGGAACTTGACTTGGAGCTTGCAGTACCAAGACTTGGTTGACTTAACAAGACCTTTGATCAAGTCTCCATTAAGGTATGTAGAGTTGATTTGAGTACATTTACTGAACAAATTCACTGAATGTTGATCATAAAAATATAATGTATATACAGAGAATCTGAATTGTACAGGAGTCTGGAAAGAATTCACAGTGCTTCTCTTTTCCACATTTTGTTATGTTACAGCCTTACTCCAAAATGGATTAATTAAGTTTTTCCTCAAAATTCTACACACAATGCCCCATAATGACAATATGAAAAAATATGTTTTGTTTGTTTTGCTAATTTATTCAATTATTATTATTATTATTATTATTATTAGTAGTAGTAGTAGTAGTAGTAGTAGTAGTAGTAGTATTAAAAAACTAAGAAATCACATGTACATAAGTATTCACAGCCTTTGCCATGAAGCTCACAGTTGAGCTCAGGTGAATCCTGTTTCCACTGATCATCCTTGAAATGTTTCTGCAGCTTAACTGGAGTCCAACTGGTATAGATTCAGTTGATTGGACTGATTTGGAAAGGCACACACCTGTCTACATATAAGGTCCCACAGTTGACAGTGCATGTCACAGCACAAACCAAGCATGAAGTCAAAGGAATTGTCTGTGGACCTCTGAGACAGGATTTTCTCGAGGCACAAATCTGGGGAAGGGTACAGAAACATTTTTGCTGCTTTGAAGGTTCCCATGAGCACAGTGGCCTCCATCATCCATAAATGGAAGAAGTTTGGATCCATCAGGACTCTTTTTAGAACTGACTGTACATCTAAACTGACTGCCAGATGGAAGCCACTCTTTAGTAAAAGGCACATGGCAGCCTGCCTGGAGTTTTGTCTAAAGGCACTTGAAACACTGGTCTGATGAGACAAGATTGATGCCAGGCGTGAATGCCTACAGTAAAGCATGGTGGTGGCAGCATCATGTTGTGGAGATGTTTTTCAGTGGCAGGAACTGGGAGACTAGTCAGGACTGAGGGAAAGATGAATATAGCAATGTACAGAAACATCACGTCGCATCACCCACATGTGAGCTTGACATTCAGATTGCCAGCTGAGTGTACACATGATCTGACCGTCCATTTCATGTGGCACAGCCTGTCGAGGTGCACGCTGTGCAGCCGTTGCAGCCTGTTGCAAAGGTGATATATGTTTTCATGTATTTCCACGTGAGGACAGCAGGCACACCCGCTCCTCACAGTGGACAGTTGTAAGGTCATGTCCTTCAAAACACGGTACATGTTCTCCAGCTGTGACATCCAGGTCCAGAGATCTCATCAGCAGCAGCTTGTGTGGACACACCCATCTGTTAGATCAGCCCTTCAGAACAAAGTGTCACTCTCCTTTTCTTTGCTCTGTGATTATTTATTTTGGTTATTTGTTAAGTAATTGTGTATGTAGTTATTGTACCTGTCCTGGTTGTGGTCTCTGTGTTTTTAATTTAACATGTTGTGTGCACTGAGCCGTCATTTCCAGCTGTCAGTGTGTGTGGCTGGGCAGTGATCAGATGAAAGGTGCCTTGCTGTGCTGCGTGTGCTCAGACGTTACTGGCTGGTCCCCATGTGATCATGTCTGTACATACATATCAGCATTTCATGCAAGTGTGCCCCCCCAGCACACCAAATGTGTTGTGGGGTGGAGCCTCATTTGTCCTGTGTGTGATTGGCCCTTAATTTTTCATTTTGAATGAATTTGTAAGATTTTAAAAAATGATGTTGTCATTATGGGGTGTTGTGAGGAGACTTTTGAGTGAAAAAAAAAATTACTCCATTTTGGAATAAGGCTGAAACATGAAAAATGTGGAAAAAGTGAAGTATTGTGAATACTTTCCAGATGCACTGTATGTACCACATGCTTGCACTCATCATAATGGTGGTATAGCCAAACTTACAATAATAATAATTATTATGAATATTATTTTTTTTCCCCCCCAGATCAGAGGCAAAATGTTCAGCTCTGTCAGAGTGCTGGAGATGCTGAATCCAGGTGGATCATGTTGCATTATGAAAATGATCTATACTAATTTTGAATTCTGAAGAGAGAATAAGGACCAAAATCCTGAACCTTGAAATCTAACCGCAAAGTAGCTTGTTGGATTGAGTCCAAATAAGTTAGTCATTGTTCTGCAGAATAATAACAGCTACAGCTTCATTATGATTGTCCAACAGTGTTTCAGTCTGAGAAATAATATGCACTACAATATAACATTTGTTACAGTCAGTTAAGACAGATTGGTCAATCTTTATACATGCAAATATCTACATGTAAATATGTAAAGTTTTTGTTATGGTGATCATTGTAACTTGCACATTGATGTTACTGAGTGATCAGATATTCATACACCCTCAACAAATAAGCACGGGCTGCACTGTGTGAACCAAAATGCAAATTATATTGATTTTGTGGCTCCGGGCACAGTAATCTTGTCATTATATACAATAACGGAGAGAGTGGTGACCTTGTGACTTGAGGATTGAATGGTCAATTTCCCAACAAGACAGACATTATCAAGAAGGTGCCCTTGAGCAAGGTCCTTAATTTCAAAGTTACTCCCAGTGTGCACTTAAGGGGTTTTGCAGCACCCTGACATCATTGTCTTTATGGGTTAATGCGAGACATCATTGTCAAGCGATTTGAGCGTCTGCCCTACATAAATGCAGTCCATTTAACACTGAAATCATCTTGTAAAATTAATTTCCATGTTCACTATTCTCATGACTTGAGGGCAACTGGAACTCTTTTTTTATTTTCCAGCTAGACCAAACAATGAGATCGTTCTTCATTGGTCTTGTATTGTAGGTACAGCACCTTGTTATGCACTTTAGGCGGATTTGTTGCTAAAAACTGCTAGACATAGAAACCACTAGGCTTGCTTCACTCGCTGTACCTCAAGCAGATTCTCATATTTTCATCAAGAGCAAAAGTCAAATTTTGAAACTTACAGTATGTAGGTTAAGGGTTGTGGAGAATTGTTGATGATGGTTTGGAAATCAGTGCCACTGCATCTTGAAGATACTACCAGGTGGATAAAGTATGGGTTTATGTGACTTGTGACTATTATGTTGAACAGACAATATGAAAATATGAATAAAAAGTTCAGGATATGATATGTAGGGCCCTTTTATTTCTTTGCATTACTGATATTTTCCACCACATGCCGCTGTCATTTTCATACCCAACACACACGGTCTACATACGAGGTCTATTAGATAATAAACCGACCCTTTTATTTTTTTTTAACTATATGGATTTGAATGACGTGCGATTACACCAATCATGCTTGAACCCTCATGCGCATGCGTGAGTTTTTTCACGCGTCGGTGACGTCATTTCCCTGTGGGCAGGCCTGAGTGAGATGTGGTCCCGCCCTCTCGGCTGAATTCCTTTGTTTCACACGCTGCTCGAGACGGCGCGTGTTGCTTTATCAAAATTTTTTCTGGACCTGTGAGGAATATCCGAGTGGACACTATTCGAGAAATTAAGCTGGTTTTCGGTGAAAAGTTTAACGGCTGATGAGAGATTATGGGGTGTTTCTGTCACTGTAAGGACTTCCCACGCAGCGGGATGTCATGCAGCGCTTCCAGGCGCCATTGTCGGCCTGTTTCGACCTGAAAGCATCCTAATTTAAGGCTTAATTCACCCAGGACGTTGTGAGAGAACAGAGAAGATTCAGAAGAGGCCAGCATGAGGACTTTACGCGGACATTCCACTGTTGGACATTTTTTAATGAAAGACGTGCGCGCAAATTCTGTGTGCGCCGCAACAGGAAAAACACCTCCGTGTTGAAAACCATTTGTAAAATTCCAGGCAGCTTTTGATGGCTTTCAACAAGTGAGTAACTGAGAAATTGTTTAACAGCTTGGGCATGTTCAACTTGCCTGTTAAGGTTTCCAACGGAGGTGTTTTTCCTGTCGCGACCCCCCGCGGTCGGGTCCGGCCCGACATGCGACTCTGCCCGCACGTTCTTTCATTACAAAATGTCCGTTAACAATGGAATGTCCGAATAAACTCCTCATGCCGACTTCTTCTGAAAGTTCTTGTTGGGAAAGTGTAGTGACACGGACCCACAACAGGGGGGCGTAAATGAACGGACAATAGAGGGAGTTAAATTTGAACACTTTACTGTTGTGAATGTCACAACCACACACAGCAGATTATAGAATAAATACAAGTCAATGGATAAAGGTGTCGTGTGGGCAGGCTCGACGATAGGAGACGTCCGTCTGGAGAAGAACCGGAACCACACGATTTCCACCGCCACCGAACCCGAAGGATACTGGAGCCGCCAGGTCTCGAGTACCCCAGGTGGCCACCGTCTCAGCGTGTCGGATCTGGTACTGCTGGCGAAGAGCAAAGACAGTCAAGTGTGGGTGTGTGTACACCCCGTAACAACAACGGTGGGAATTCCACCTCCACCTCTAACACACACAGCTGCAGCGTCTGAGTAACCACTTATCTGGTGGGAAGTAGAACGAAACAGTCGCGGCCCACGCCGGTCCTCTGGGTAGACAGCTGCAACAAAGTAGCTCTTGAAATCACTTATTACAATACGCAGGCAAGAGAAAGTTACCTCCAATGAAGTACGATATCTCGGCGACGTGGTGGAGGTGTCATCCTGCTTTATATCCGTGGTGAAGTGCAGATGATCGGTGACAGCTGTCATAGTTGATGAGTGACAGCTGTCACCTGGCTGTTCCTGTAAGGCGGCAGCGCCCCTTCGTGCCTGAAGCCCGCACTTCAGGCAGGGCGCCCTCTGGTGGTGGGCCAGCAGTACCTCCTCTTCTGGCGGCCCACACAACAGTTCTCTGATGACTTCCTGGATCAACAGAGCCTGAAATGTGGAAGTTTTCAACTTGAAACGGCGAGACGCTGCCGCCTCGGAGTGCAGATCGCCGTCAGGCGCCGTGGGCCGTCCTTAAAGCGACACTACCAGACCAAAATCTCTCATCAGCCGTTAAAATTTTTACCAAAAACCAGCTGAATTTATTGAATGGTGTCCACTCAGTTGTGCCTTACAGTTTAGAAAAAATTTTGATCAAACAAAGCAGCAGTCTCTGAGCCATTCCTAAACAATGAAAAAATCGACGAGAGGGTGGGCGACTCCTCACTCAAAGATGCCCACAGGCGAATGACGTAACCGACAGGCGTGAAAAAACTCTTGCATGCCCACGAGGGTTCAAGCATGTCTGACTGTAATCACACATGATTCAAATCCATATGGTTTTTGAAAAAAATAATAAGGTCGGATACTTTTCTAATAGACCCTTGTATAGAAAAGTATTACACTGGTCAATATGATTTTGCTTGCATGGATTTTTTCAATGGATTTTGGATTATTTGGGGGGTGCTGAATCTGCATTTGAGATATGAAAACATATATCAAGCATTGAAGCAAAAGCTGCAGTTTCACATACCTCTTTGGCGTCATAAACGATATTATGGCTCTTGTTCACATTTCGTAAACCTGGTTTAAAAACTATGCTTTCGAAGCTGCTTTTGTGAATGATTAGTGGCATCAAACTGCTTGGATGGACGTTGCTTGGATGGCAGCATGTGTTGCTCCAAAACCTGGATGTACCTTTCAGAATTGTTGGTGCCATCACAGATGTGTAAGTTGTCCATGCCATGGGCACTACACACCCCTACCATCACAGATGCTGTCTTTTGAACTTTGCGCTGATAACAATCTGGATGCTCTTTTTCCTCTTTTGTCCGGAGGACACAACGTCCATGATTTCCCAGAACAATTTGAAATGTGGACTCATCACACCACAGCACCCTTTCCCCTTTACGTCTGTCCATCTGAAATGAGCTCAAGACCAGAGAAGGCAGCAGCGTTTCTGAATGTTGTTGATGTATGGCTTTCGCTTTGCATGACAGAGTTTTAAGTTGCACTTGCAGATGTAGTGATGAACTGTGTTAACTGACAATGGTTTTCTGAAGTGTTCCTGAGCCCTTGTGGTAAGATCCTTTACACAGTGATGTTGGTTTTTAATGCAGTGCTGCCTGAGGGAACAAAGGTCACGAGCATTCAGTGTTGGTTTTCGGCCTTGCCACTTATGTGTAGAAAGTTCTCCAGATTCTCTGAATCTTTTGATTATATTATGGACTGTAGATGATAAAATTCCTAAATTCCTTGCAATTGAACATTGAGAAACGTTCTTAAACTTTGGACTATTTTTTCATGCAGTTGTTCACATAGTGGTGATCCTCACCCCATCTTTGCTTGTGAATGGCTGAGCCTTTTGGGGATGCTCTTTTTATACCCAATCATGACACTCACCTGTTTCCAGTTAGGTGTTCTTTGAGCATTAATCAACTTTCCCAGTCTTTTATTGCCCTGTCCCAACTTTTTTGAAACATGTTGCACGCATCCATTTCAAAATGAGCAAATATTTGCACAAAAACATTTATCAGTTTGATCTTTAAATATCTTGTCTTTGTGGAGTATTCAGTTGAATATAGGTTGAAGAGGATTTTCATTATTCTGTTTTTATTTACATTTTACACAACGTCCCAACTTCACTGGAATTGGGGTTGTATAAAGCAGCAAAAACCCGACAAAGTCCAATGCAGTGTGTTTCTACTACAACCCCAAATCAGAAAAAAAGCTGGGATAGTATGAAAAATGCAAATTCAAAACAAACAAACAAGCAACAAAAAACATGTAGTGATTCTTAAATTTACTTTGACTTTTACTGTTTCCTTGCAGACAGTATAAACCCAAGATATTTCAGAATTTACCACATTGTAATGTTGTCATTTGTTGTCAACACAACATTTAAAAGACATTTCCTCATTGAGGATACCGAGTGATTAAGTATTTCAGGTGCTGTTTTGTCCCATTCTTCCTGCTAAACATCACTTATGGTGTGGAACAGTACAGGGTGGTTGTTGTTGCATTTTTATTTTAATTCTGCATACATTCTCTAGTGGGGACAGGTCAGGACTGCAGCCAGGCCAGTCCAGTATCTGTATCCTCTTCTTCCACAGACATGCCTTTGTAATGTGTGCAGCATGTGGTTTTGCATTGTGTTGTTGAAAAATCCATGAACGTTCCTGGAAAAGATGTCATCTTGAAGGCAACACGTTGCCCTAAACTCTCAAAATGTCCTTTTCTGCTTTAATGTTGTCATTACAGAAGCATAAATTATCTTTCCCATGGACAGTGAATCAACCTCCTACCATGACAGACCCTGGCATCTGGACTTCTTACTGATAACTGTCTGCATGATCCTTTATTTTGGTCCAAGCACATGGCGATCATTTCAAAAAGATCTGGAATACAGATTTTTCTGACCACAATACACATTTCAATGATGTACTTGAACACAGTACATCTGGGAAGCCCAGATAGCCCAAATGCCACTTCTGATCAAGGTTAACTAAGGTGTCTTTTTTTCCACACAAAGGTTTTAATGGCCCAGTCTCACAGTATTTCTTTTTTTCTTTTTTGTGCTCCCATCATTTCGTGATTCCCATGCCAGGGTTTTTATAACTCACTAGTACTAACCCTACTCCTTCCCCCAACCCTAACTATAACCACCGCCAGTGGTGGGCACTGTTCAGCTTATCCGATAACCGATAATTATCGAAGCTAATGTTTTTGTTTGCGGATTAGCTTTTCAGATAAGATTTAAAACTATCATCAGACCAATTATCTGCCGATAAATTTAGTTCCGATAACTTTTAGACCGCTAACATTTTTTTTACATAGCTAGTAACTTGAAAAACATTTATAATCCCTTTTGCTTCTGTCTGCTATGTATTTTTCAGCAGTGAGGTAGCTAAGAGGAGCTGAGCTCCATTCTGCCCCCCAGAAAGGGCCTGACTACCAAACTGCCACAAAAAAACAAAACAAAACATTATTCCTTAACCCCATACAGCGGTCCACTGATGAGGCAGAGGTCTTGAAATGGGAAGCAGGTTTTTCTTATGGTTTTGACTTATAAATCGAATTATTCCGGATAGAATAACTACATTAATGTAAACTCTTAAAATGTACAAAGTGGATATATAACATATGTTAATTTTAAAATAATGCACTCATTCTGAAGAGTTGAACATTAACACACAGGTACCCAAAGGGATTATGGGTACACTTAGCCTCTGCTCATATTGATTGGTTGACTAATTCATTCTATGTAAAAACTAACACAAGTGAATCAATGTAACATGTGTTGGTGTTTACAAATAAATGTGCTTTTGTAAAATATCATTTTTTCATTTGTGTAAAAAAAAGCATTTGCGAAGCCGAAAAGTCTGTTAAATTTTGATTCAGGCCATGCGATATAATCGGCATCAAAATGCATAGAACACTGCCATCTACTGGCAGCCGGTTATATCAGTGTTGTCGACCGCAGGATTTTAAAATTATCTGTAGGTTTCCAAAACCTGAGAGACCACACACGTGGAGATAAAAAAAAAATCATAGATCTGACAGGTTAAGTTGTACAGTGTGTGGTGTCAGCCACACGGTAAAACCAACACACACGGACAGATTTCACACACGAACATTCCCAGGCCAAACACCTCGCTTTCTGATTGGCTGCACATCACATTTTGCTCCTCATGTCCTTTCAAGCAGATCAGAGTGCTCTTAACACACCACACATGGCAGGGATATCTGATAAGATTATATTTACCGTCATCACGATTGCGGGGCATCCTTAAGCTTGTCAGTAGGGGAAGATCGGCCTAATTATCTTGCCGTGTGAACCAGGCTTAACCGATTGGATGTTATGAAGCCTCACTAAGCGACTGATTGATCCATTATGACATCGCACGGAGCCACTAACCGATCGGATGTTATGACGCCTCACTAAGCTACTGATTGATCCGTTATGACACCGCATGGAGCCACTAACCAATTAGATGTTATGATGCTGCACGGAGCCGCTAACCGATCGGATGTTATGATGCCTCACGGAGTGACTGAATGATCCGTTGTGACACCACACGGAGCCGCTAACTGATCAGATTTATGACGCCTCACGGAGCGACTGATTGATTCATTGTTATGACACCGCACAGAGCAACTGATTGATGCGTTATTATGACATGGCACCACAAAGTTCAACGACCAAAATACCAACATTCTGGGCGCAATGAACATGTTTTCACTATTATTTCATTCCTTTGTGTGACTGACATCATTATTCAAGCATTCAAAAGGTGGTTCCTATCGCAACACAACTCCAACCACACACGAGAAAGTTTTTTGACAGTTCTTGTTATTGAAAGAAACCTTGTCTCCCTAACCGGATAGAGTTGTGATATCATCACGCATGCGCTTAGGTGCTGTCTAGCAGGATCTTCTTTCTTTTTATACAAATGAAAGAAATGACATATTTTACAAAAGCACATTTATTTGTTAACACCAACAAATGTTACATTGATTCACTTGTGTTGGTTTTTACATAGAATTAATGAATCAACCAATCAGCATCAGTGGAGGCTAAGTTTATCCATAATCCCTTTGGGCATCTGTGTGTTAATGTTCAAATCATCAGAATTAGTGCATTATTTTAAAATTAACAGATATCCGTTATATATCACATTTTAAGAGTTTACATTAATGTAGTTATTCTATCCGGAATAATTATTTATAAATCAAAACCATAATTCAAACCTGCTTTCCATTTCAAGACCTCTGTCTCATGGCTGGACCACTGTATCCTGTCAAGGTAAATGATGCTTCCCTACAGCAGTGGGCGGAGTGCACAAAGGGAGAAGCGCTGGCTGTGGCTGTGGCTGTGTTTGGGTTTGTGGTCGCCTTTGATTCTTTTAGAAACTTTAGCAGTGTTTAAACTCAAAATTAGCTTGTTAGTAGCTGAGAACATATGGGAGGCAAAATTGAAAGTTATCAGTTAGCTGTAGCTTCCGATAAGGTTTTAGCAGTTTATTTGTTTAGTGTTATAAAAGATAACTTTTCAGTTAGCTGATTACTAGCTATTGAAGCTAACTTTTTGATTAGCTGTGCTCCCCACTGACCACCGCCGACTCCCTGCTGCACTGTTAATTTCGTGTAGCCATCACGGAATGTATTAGAATGAATTTGTGCTGCTGTGACAAAAATGAGGCGCTTTTCGTCACAATATCACTGACCAATAGATTAATGTATATTTCATGCTCCTGAATCACGACATGCCGTAAGACTAGTTTGAGTTTTAAGTGGCATTTGTGAATATACTTCCATATTGTTTTGTTTGACACAGGTTTTCCAAAGTAATCTCTTGACCATGTGGTTACGGTATATCCATCGATTTGTATTTATTCACTAGATGGAGGAATGCGGTGATCCGCTCATTCGCTGGTTGTTGTCAGAGCGCCGCCATCTTGGTTAGTGTCTGACAACCAGATACAAATAGAAATTGATGGGCATGATCAATGTTTTCAAGAGAGTTTCACCATAAATCTGCATTTTCCATGCTATTACTGTGCTGTTACATTTATTCAAACTCAGTCCCACATTTGTACAGCCAATATTTGTCAAAACAAATACAGAAGAGGATCAGACTATTTATATAATAGACTTGAATTAATTTGTTTGTACCAGTCCAGATGTTGTGAAGCAAGATAGAAAATAATACCAGCAGTCTGTCAAACACATTATGTCTGCCACGACACGAGATACTGGTCTGATCCTTAATTAATTTCATTATGAAGTTAAAGATGGGAAATATCAGGGGTGAAAGTAAGAGCTTCACACGCTTGCATCATATTAAAGATATTAATATTAAAAACTGCTCTTAACCCACCTGCAGCACCGCTTTAATGGAGCGCTTCTCTGTGAAAACTTCAAATAAAATAAATAAAATGAAACAGCCACACCAGCCAGGGTGACTGGACTAAGTTGAAAGAATTTGCGCACACAAGTGGCTAAAAGACAGCAAATGCCCTGTGCATGCTCATGTGATCCCCCTCTCAGCAGGTCAGCCAAATTCCAGGTGTTGCACACGAACATCCAACACCGCTCGCTGCACACTTAGAAAAGGCAGGGCTGTTCGCACACCTAGTACAATAGTAGACCACAGGCGATCACATTCGACCTGTCTGTAAAAATTGTCAAAGTGCAACACGTGTGGCATCACCTAGCAACTGTGCCAGTCTTTGTCTTATTTCTTTGGGGAACTTTGTTTTTAAATATTTCAGTAATTTTCTTATGGTTTCTTGACAAACTGGATATCCTCTGCTCATCTTTGCTCCTCCGAGACACAGCCGTTCCTGAATACTGCTGTTGTACTAAGTCGTGATTACAATGTTGACATCACCCATTTGAAATAACATCATTATTTATTAATTTTTACTTCATAGCTAGTCATAAATTTCCCCGTCTCAACACTTTTTTTGGAATGAGTTGTAGGCCTGAAATGCAGGAATGGATGTATATTTTATAAAATGAAATGAGGTTGACCAAACAAAGTATGAAATATTTTTGGTTCAAACTGTCTCCAGTGAAATAGAAGTCAAAGTAAAAAGAATCACTGCGGGCTTTTTTTAACTTGTATTTTCCATACATTTTCTGTTTATATATGGCTTTCCCAGGAATCAAAGCATTAAACAAAAGAAACTGTAAAATGAAAGAATAAATGGCAATAATAAATAGTACACTCCAACAGTGCACAAAAATCTCAAATTAAAGAGGTAATAATACAGAAAAAAAAAGGTGTGACTTATACACCAGTGCGATTTATATGGGTGATTCTTAGACTACGGGCACTTATTATGTCCTTTGATCATATTGTATGAAAAACAGAAAAAAGGGGAAATTTCACACTTTTAGTTATCTTTACAATGAAAGTGTGTTAAGAAATTTGTTCTAGTAGTCTATGATGACTTTTTCCACCTTTTTTCAGCATCATTATATGCAAATATTGCCGTTTTGTGCTTGTCCAACACCCAGACTTTTGATCTTCAATGATAAAAATGAATGGTAAAGAAACGTTTTTTCTAATGTTTTAAAATATCTCTGAATAAAATCAGTAAAATAATCAAAACATAATTGGGGTTTCAATGTCATACAACTGTTGTGATTTTTTTAAACAAAATGTAGTTGTCCCACACTATTGCCGGAATTTCCACCACAACACTGTAATGTCCCTTTAAACAGTTTGTATGAAAGATTGTTTGGGTAGTTTCTATGGAGATAAACAGTGACATCAGAGCACATGTATATAGCGCCAAATCACAACAAACAGTTGCCCCAAGGCGCTTTATATTGTAAGGCAATGGTGTGGTGGAAATTACATTTACAAGGCCAATAGTGCCCGTAGTTAAAGAATCACCCATATATGGGATTTTCCTCTCGGGCATTTTTAACACAACAAAACTACACTCAAAACAATTAAAATTAAATAGCAGTTACCTCTTGTGGAAAATACAAAACTTCATCTTACTGCTTCACCTCAGGGAGCTTTGGTAGCTTCTGACAGGGTCACATTGACCTGTTAACTTGCCAGAAAACCTCTCATTGCATCCGCTTTCTACATGCTGTGTAATTAATGCAGTTCATCTTAAATGGCAGGTGACACTAATTATTTATTTCATGATATTCCCAAAAGACACCCATGAATAGCCCATTTTCCATGAATCTCTCACACAAACTACTGTACCTGTAATGACAGTCACATCTACAAGTAGTTGGACAGGAATATAATTTTGCCTCTGCACACCAGGAAAGTTTTACTAAACTTGACTGTATGGATGATGCTGTGATCACTAAATCAATGATTGCATCATTTGAGAAGCTGCATGAGTGAGGAATCAGAGTAGTCAGGTTTGCAATTGTCCTAGATCAAAATTAAAATCCAGGCTTTCAATGATTTCCTATACTTGGCCTTCAGAAGTGTATCCTGTTGAGAGATTCGGTTATCTCAGCAGTGACATTTATGTTCCTAAGTTGTCGATCTCTGAGATCAGTAGAAATCTAGGAAGAGTTTATGGAGTCATGAGGTTGATGGACAGAGGTGTTTGGCAAAGCAGATACCCAGTGTTCCAATACTTTTTGAAAACACTGTATTTCACACATATCAATTTGTTTATGCCACTTCAAATGCAAAAAATACAAAAAAAAAAAAAAAAATTAAATTATCTTACTTAAAAGCAAATCTCTGCAATTTGATCTAAATGAATTAAAACTAGATGATGGGTTGCATAAGTAATGGAACACTTTGGTATAATACCTGTAAATAATCAGTTTTATTGCCAGTTTTCTTCAGACAAGTCAGGGGATGGATACATGAACATTTCCAAGTCATTGAATATGTCTTGCACTTTATTTACATAAATTATGAAGAAATACAAACAGTATGGTACGCTATGGTAAATATGTATGGAGTAGACCATTCTCAAAAAGCTATGTGACTGTGCAAAAAGGAGAGGATGAGGAAAGCCACCAAGACACCCAGACAACCCAGAAGAAGTTATAGGCTTCTGTGGCTGTGATTGAAGAAATTGTGCATCGTGCATGTTTGAATTTTGTAATATGCATATGTCACGGACATGAATGAGCGAAGCTCGTCAGCATCTCACCATGTCATTTAGGTCCTTCAGAGTTTGAGTAAATGCTTCAGGAGAGCATTAGCATGGCTAAAACCTTTCAGCTTAAAAAGGTAGGGGGTCTGGGGGGGGGGGGCTCCCCCAGACCATTTAAGCATTTTTTCTATTTGTCTATCACATGCCTGGAGAAGCTCCCTGCCATCTAACCATGTCCTTTAGGTCCTTCAGACTTGTTTCAGTAAAATTGTTCTTGGGAGTATGAGCATGACTAAAACCTTTCAGACTATCCCGCCTTTTAAAGCGTTTTCCTTATTTGCCTTTCAGCTTCTGGAGGGACTTTGCCCCCCCATACTCCCCACCTTTTTAAGGAGTTTTCTTTTTTGCTTTTCAGCTGGACCCCCCCAAGTACAGCCCTCTTCCCTTTCCACTTTAAGCATTTTTAAATATACATGTAAATTAAATTAATATTCAAAGTTTTCAGCTAGTTGACAGTAGGGCTGTACAATATGGCAGAATTGTCGTATCTCAATATTGTCAAGTAAATTGGCATGTAAATGTCACTTATATACATGTTGTCTTATTCTTGAGCCGCTTAGGTGGGTAGGGAGAGTTCCCATGGGATGAAAAAGCTTTTCAACCTACCATCCCTGGTTCTCAAGACCAGACACCTAAGTAGCTCGACTTTTTTTTTTTTTTTTTACTTTTTTCTTTAAAGATATTTCGGTGTACCTTAGTACACACTAGTAGAGTTCCACCTTAGATTTGGAATGTATAACAGAAGATATACCTTACTGAATTTTCACATCAATATGGTATATACAATATGACTATGATTTGACACAAAGTGCAGCAACAGTGAAAATTAAACATTCTTAAACAAAACAGTAATAACACACATATTGCACTCATCATAAGGTTAGGATACTGTGCCCTCCAAAAGCATTGGAACACTTCGAATTTCACACATTTTAATTTGTTTATGCCATTTTAAATACAAGAAATACAACAAAAATAAAGAATAAAAAATTTCTAAAATTATCTTCCTCAAACTCAAACTGAAAGCAAATCTCTAAAACTTGATATAACCTGTAAATAATAATCAGTTTTATTGCCAGTTTTCTTTAGACAAGTCAGGGGATGGAAACATGAACATTCCCAAGTCACTGAATATGTCTTACACTTTATTTACATCAATTATGATTACATCAAATTACATCAAATCTAGGCTTTCATCGCAAATGTACTTTCTGTCAAATTGTAGCTGAACTTTCAGGTCTTCTTTTTAAGAAAATCCTCCTCTACACCACTTCATCGTGAAGATGGATTTTATATTTTTAATTAATTTATATCAAGGTGTAGAGATTTGCTTTCAGTTTGAGTCAAGGAAGTTAATTTAGACAAAAAATGTATTTGAAATGGAATAAACAAATTAAAATGTGTGAAATACCAAGTGTTCCAATACTTTTGAGGGCAATTGAGAAACAGTGAGAAGCAGCATCTTACATCTCATATATAGTGCAGCAGATGAGAATATTTTGAGTGAAATCCTGCAAATGGTGAGACAAGCATCAAATTTGGCACAAATAACCCATAGACATTAACTCTTAAAAAAAAACTGGATTGGCCACTTGAATTTTTAATAGGCAGTCAGGTAGGGGTCAATTGAAGAATTACACAGGGGTCAAAATTAAAAGATGCTCCAATCATATCGAAAACTACACCACGTTTGCCTGATCATAAAGATTCCAAAAAGATATAGTTTGAACAATCTGGGACTGAATGTTATGGAGATATGAGGTAAAAGCAGCAAGAATGGTGACAAAGGTCAGTTTCAGTTTGTACAGGGGTCAAAAGTTAAAGTTGCTCCATTAATTTAGCTCCAGCTGTATTTGTGCTGAATTTGCTCTAGCTCCACCCATGCCAGGAAGTGTTCAACATTTCCTGTTTCACTGTGACTGAAAAGTTGGCAATTCCTGTTTGAGTGTGAACTTGCCACTGAGTTCCCACAAGATTCTATGGGATCTCGTCTGTCAATCCAGGAAGTGTTTGACATTTGAACATTTCCTGTTTTACTGTGGATTTTACTGTGGCGTCCTAAACAGGAAGTGTTTAGGATGCCCTGTACCATGAGTAAGCTTTGCGCCACTGCGCGACGCTTTGCTCATATCACCAGTTATACAGCTTCATGATGAAGTGGTATTCTCCCTATTGAGATATTCCATAATCTCTTGCGTGCCACAGAGTCAGTGGAGTCAAAATAACAGAGAATCCACATGATGACAATTGAAAATGAACATCATCCTACCAAAATGTAATTTTTTTTTATACTTTTCATGTCAATAAGAGATTGCATGCATGAGAGCCTGAAAACTTGCTAAAACAAATATTCCAAATAATCCGTGATTGCTACCTTTAACCTACGTGGAATTTAATAAAGGCAAACTGAATTTCAGACATTTTTATTTGTATTACTCTGAAACAAAGAGCAAACTTCACTTTTCCCCAGAACGACATGAACAAGAAGCGATGGCGGCTCACAGCAATTCCCATTGAAAAAGTGGAGAAACAACCTGAGCTTCTCGCATGTTTACCTAAAACAAAGACAATAACAACATCTAAAAACCTAGATAATAAGTCACGAGAGTTTAGGCACAATATACAAAGAGTTTTATGTTGCAATGTTAATGCTGTTGTCCGTGCGCAGCGGGTAAAGTGCAGCCTGATCAGACCGTCTCACTGCAGTTCTCAATGTTGACATCTCACAGAGCGGCTCTTCGAAGTTTTGCGGGATTTGAAACCTCAATCGGGTGAATAGAGGAGGGTTTTCTTAAAAAGAAGACCTGAAATTTCAGCTACAATTTGCCAGAAGGTACATCTGAGATGCAAGCCTAGATTTAATGTTCTGGAGAAAGAAAATCCTCTTCAGTATGAAGCTGTATAACTGGGGATACAAAATGTAAAACATGCACTATGCACAATTTCTCCAGTTGCAGCCACAGAAGCCTGCTGTTGTGGTTTTCAGTTGTGGTCAGTGTTCTTTTCCCTGGTGTTCTTTCTCTTTCCCTCCAGTCAAGCTGATTATGAGACACACATGCAGCTGCAGCACACCTGTCGGTAATTAGCGACGTCTCCTTAAGGCCTGGCTGAGCAGAAAGATGACGCCAGATTATTCCACTCTCTGTATAGTACAGTTGGCCTCTTGTTACATGTTCTGTCTGTTTAGCTGTTTTTGTTCCTCAGCCTCTCTTGTTTGATACTTTGTTTTGTTTCCTTGCAGATCTGCAGCCACTACCAGCTCCACTGGCCCACCTGGTTTCACTCCCTACCTTCCAGTCCTCCAGTGTCACCAACTCCATATATTTATCTTTTCATTTGACAATGAACCTGTTATTTCTTTCACTCAGCTCACTGCCTCATTGTATTTTGAGTCCTAACCGGTTCTTCCTGTTTTCACAACACAGATAACTTCTTCTGGGTTGTCTGGGTGTCTTGGTGGCTTTCCTTGTTCTTCTCCTTCTTGTACAGTCAGTTTTTGAGAACTGTCTACTCCACACAGATTTACCATAACATGCCATACTGTTTGTATTTCTTCATAATTGATGTAAATAAAGTCCAAGACATATTCGGTGACTTGGAAATGTTCATGTATACAACCCCTGACTTGTCTGAAGAAAACTGCCAACAAGACAAACTGATTACGAGTATTTACAAGTAAAGGTGAATCTCGTTAACTCGCGCAAGTTGGAGTCCACAAAATTGAACCTCCAGTTATCTGAAACCGTGAGTTAATGAGGCTGGCCAAAAACTTACGGTAGTCTGTATAGTAGTCTAAATTTTTGGGGTCCACAAATTGACCGTGAGTAAAGCCAAAACACTCATACTGCATGTCTTCCACTTCGGATAAAAACTTCTTGAATTTTTATTTGTTTATTTTTGTATGAGTCAGGCGGATATGTCAAAAAATAAATAAAATAAAAACTTCAGGCTGCAGGTCATCTGACTCACAAAGGAGGTGATGAGGGCGATGAAGAGAAATGCGAGCAACGCCGATATTCACTTCTCCAACGAACCTTTCCTCAGTGAGGAATTGTTTTGTGCCAGCAGGGTTCCATGAGATCAACATCTATGAACATGCCCGGAATCCTCGCCGCTGCATTAATTGTAATTTGGAATCAGGCGGAACTCGGTAAATGGTCTTTGGAGACTCACACCTCGCGCTCTCTCTCACTAATTGGTATCTATCCTCATTTTACCCATCGTCTTGGTATTCAGAGGATGAGGTTCTTTTTCTTTGTCTTTTCTAAGTAGCTCAGGATAAATCTTAGAGGAAGGAAATGTCTTCTCATCAGTGCTGAACTTATGTCAGGACTAAAGTTAAGTGTCGGCAAACGTTTAAGGATGATGTAACATGTTAGTATTCTAGTGCACCCTGCTATTGCATTTATTCTCATCTATAAACAAAGCACGGCATTTATTCATGAAATCCACCCTCAGGTTTACGCTTTAATACGTATAATGTCACTGATGTCGCTCTAATGATCATATCAAAGACTTTACAGCTTCATTTACCAACGTGCACCAGGTCATCTCAATTTGTTTACCAATCTTTTCTGCAGTTTCCACCTTGCTCACCCTTCTCATTAGACAGGCGACATGTGAATGTGTGACTAAGGTCATAATAACAAAGGTACATTTTTAACCCCCGTTATCATTTCTACAGTTACAGCTTCCATTTCTTTAATGCTGCAATGTCTACAGAGCTCTTGCGCATGGAAAAAAGTCGCAATCAGGTCAGGTTTGGAAGTGTATTCTGGTGCTTTGCATGTCCTCCTCCACCACATTACCACCCCATGCAAAATGTGACTGTGCTGGGATACTTGGTAAATAGTATCCATACGCATGAAGACCATACAAGGTCTGGCAATCTGACATTTGACCCCAATGAATTTGACCTTCACACAAATGACTGACCTATAGCTGGTCTTGCCAGTGTAACTCTACCTGAAGACCCAACAGGTTCAAGAAGAAAATTTCTTACATAGGCAGCTACAGAGTCATGAAATTGATTTGGCCTCAATCCCTGTTGCGACAGTGGGATGAGCCAATATGATCTCAAATCCTGCTAATGGAGGAGGCAAGGGGCGGAGCCCATCCCTGCAGGACAGGGATCAACTTTCAGGAGTGGGGTGGTGGATGAAGCATTAGGTGGAGAACTGAAAAACAGTGAGAGGTGATTCAGACATTAATGTTTTTAAAAGACAAGCCTACATCCCCTTGGTTTGTGCCGATGATGACTGGTAACACCTGTTTAGGATTAAGGTACATGGCTGGAGTCAATTAAGTGATTCTGACTGTTACTTATGAATCCTATGACAGAACCTATGCTGCATTTCTAGAATCCATCTAACTGTGTGCCAGATTTGGGCAAAATTAGGTTTAAAATTAAATTCCTTGACATATGTGAAAATAAAATCTTTAATGGAAATTTCAAGGCCGATCTTCATTACCATACCAAGTTTGGACAAAATCACCAAAGTAGGCTAACAAACGGACAGACAGACATGACCTTGGGACCAGTGATTAAGCATTGTCAAATCTGACCTCATCTGGGTAATTCCAGAACCCATTTGTTTGAAGTCAGAGTGAAAAACCTAAATATTGATTCAATGACCTTAATCATATTGATTGACATTTGGTGAATTTGCTTTCATCTTTGACTTTTGAAGCCAAGGACCTTGACCTTTATCAAAGCAAACTCTTTAAGGGCATTTCTGGGACATGTCTTTCATACACCTACTAAGACAGAAATTGAGCCAAGGTCCAGGGAGGAGTCAGGGAACAAACAGAGATTACAGTCATCTGACAATCCCTCATTGGCCAGGAAGATGGTCTCTTGAGCAATTCCTGGGGGAATTCAATGTCCAGCTGATCTACACAGATACCTGTGCATGGGTTTGTTTAACATCGGAATGACGTTACACGACATCAGCATTGCCCGTGGGGATCCACGGGCTCTAAATTGGTTAGTGTTGATAAAATAGGTAGCTAACATTTTTCAAGGGTGGTAATAAATTATCCAAGGTTTTTGTAATGATTTGGAATGGTGTCTGAGTCCAGAATGTAATTATCAAAGTACACTGTTCACTGTTATGTAATATCTGTAATTTCTCAAAAAGAAATTAGTCCTATGAATGTTTTGTTTTTAAACATTCATCCTTGAGCCAAAACACATAAGCATACCAAACGGCAAATGTCAGCTGTCCCCAGTTTCTCCACGTTCCAAGGTACACACACCCACGTGCGCATACTTGCACACAGAGGCCATTTCGCTCTTAATATATAGAAGATAGAATTATACTGTGATTTATTCAATTATAAAGGCTGATTTTGGGTGTTATACCCATGTGTGGGCATGCATGCATGGGGATTGCTTTCAGGCACATGTGCCCACCTGTATCAAACTACAAAACAGGCTGTGGAAAAATCAGTGCCAAAATGTGCAGTTCCTCAAATGGCCACTTGAAGCTGGCTGTAAAAGTGAGTCAGTGTGTTAAATAAAATGTGAACCTGGTCCAACAAACAATTAATAAAAAATAAAAAATACTAGTAAAATAAAATAAAATAGATCTCTGTAAGTAGGTCCCCCTTAATGACAAGCCATAAACCTATACACAATTTAGAGTAATTTATATACAGACAACTAAGTGGGTTGTATGCCATCGAGGTGTCCAGCCATTGGCAGGCCACTTCCGTACTGCTATGTACTTTTTCTCTCTTTCTCGATTTGCAAGACACCTTTGATATAAGTACCTGTAGAAGAATTCAGGCTTTTTTTTTTTTTTTTTTTATAAATTATAAATGCCTTCTGTATCTCCAAGTGCTGTCTTGTTTCAGAAATGTGTCCTCTCTTAGCTACATCAATTATTCTAACAGCAAGTCATGTCCTTTAAATGTCACATTTAAGAAAGAAAGGCTAAAACATTTTTGTCAAAACTGCCCAGAACGTGAAAGTGGTTTGACAAACAAGATATACAGAAAGCGACTGCTGTCCTACATCTCAGCCTGATTTATATTTATGCTTTCTCTCAAGTACCTCCACCTCCAAGTTTTTGTGTTTCTCATCTTGCCTGTACCCTGACAGATTATAATTGAATATTTTAGGTTTTGTTCAGGCACCACTCTACATTAGTAGTTCCTCTTCTAATCCAGCAAGTCTTTTATCTTCCTACATAAAAGACACTTAATCCTTAAATCCTTGTTTACAGCATGCAGTCATTTCTTCTACTTGCTCCAGCAAGCGCACTTGGTTAGTTTTTCAGGTGACAACTGGAGGTCTGCGATCCTTTACAATGTCAGAATCTTTAATGACCTGCTACTGGGGGTGAGGTACACATGGTCAAATTCTCAATGTATTTTGAAAGCTCTGAACCAAATCAGCTCTGCAGAAGTCCCGTTAATCCTGGATATGTAGTTATCTGTTTTGGGGGTAATGATGTCCCTCTTCACCACATCGCCAGCGTGCAGCATAATTTAAGCCCCCGTCACACATAGCAAGAATGTGCAGAAACTATGCCCGACACAGCAATATTGCCATAATCTGACGCAGTCGGGAGGAAAAGAGGCATGGTCAGCAGTGTCCGAATGCATCCGGAGTACCTCATCCACACCTGCACTGTGGCATCCAAATCACAGTTTAGATGACACAGACTGCTGTAGGATGGAATAAAAGGAACTGCAGACTGCCCGATGTCCAAATGTCCGCACACATGCGTGGGGCTGCAATTATCACTGTGTATGCATAGCGCTGCAAGACCCACATGTGTGCGCGTACCACTGGACAGCTTCGCTGAAAGTTTGCTGGCAGTGTGCCATGCTATCCCATGCATCAGATGGAGCCTTTCCAGGGAACTTTAATTTCTTTTTTCTTTTTTGCCCACTTCAGCAGCACTGCACAACTCAGGACACCACAACAGTTAGATTGTCACATGGGACTTATTTTTTATTTTGGGTGAGAGGATTTTAACCACAGGCTGCTGTCCAGCTCCATGTCCATGTCCACGCTGTGAAACACTCCTGGACCGCTGTTGGAGGTGAGATTCAGTTTTATTAATGCTGTCACTGCCTGGCACAACAGTTCCATGTCATATTTCCCAAAGAGTTAGAAGTTGATCATTTTTATTACAGCGTGAGAGCCACTTAGCTCTGAGCCTGACACATGCAATGATGCATTACTGAGCACCACGGAGAGGTACAGCTGCCATGTTATAAACAGTTCTGATGGAGACAATACTCACATTATTTACGTCGCCAATGGGAAGGAATGGACAAATATCTGTACTGTAAGGTCTATTATTGTCCTGATGCATGGTCGCGTGGCACAGAAAGTGGGTGGACACAAGTGCAAACTCTCAGACAAAGTGTAGGATGTGAAAATAAGCTTTATCTCATAAACAGTCCAGGGTCCGGTACACAGTAAGGCAGACAGCGTGGCAAAGGTACAGATAAGGGCAAGGCAAAAATACGTGGTCAGAAACAGGCTGGGGTCAAAAGGCATGGAGAGACACTATATCAACAGCTGAGGCAAAAGGCTAAATCCAAGTAACAGAACGAGGTCAAAAACACTGTGAGGCAAAACGAGAGTAGAATAGAGCAAGGCTGGAACAAAGATACAAAAGATCAAGCTGGCACTGCATTGAGGAAAGTGAAGGGCTTAAATAACAAGATGTAACAAGATGCACCTGAAAGCGAAGATTCTGGAAGGAGGTGTGGTCTGGTGAAGCAAAGAAATGGGAAGAGAGGCAAGAGGGTGAGTAAGTGAAAAACAAAGCAGATCAAAAGCAAGAGGAATCAGTAACTGAAAAAAAAAAAAACAATGGTGAAAGTATAACATGCTCACAGACCAACAAAAGGAAACATGAGCAAAATAAGGGCAAACTAGGAAACAGAGTGACAGACCAAAAAAGAGCAAGAATAGTAACAGACTATAATCAAATTAGAACCAAACTGTACATGGCAGAAGTATAAACGTTATAATAAACACAGAAAACAAAACAGAACAAACTATAACCAAAACTAGAACAGAACAGAACAGAACATAGCTGAAATATGTAAAACCAATGCAGAAATAAGATAGCAAAACAAACTATGGACTGACCAGAAAAGAATTGATGAACAGACAGGAATGTAACCAAAACATTCAAGATAAACAAAACCAGAGAATAACATAACACAAACCATCAAAACCAAAGAGCCTAAAGAGGAGCATAGAAGGGAGAGACAGAAAAACCAGGAGGCAAATCCATAAAGCAGACCTGGCCGGGACAAAATGACAAGTGTGGATATAACAGCCTGTTCAGATTTGCGGCGGCATGCGCACAGTAGTGCACAGTGCTTTCGGTTTGATAGTTGCTCTTCACATTCACTATACATGATAGTAATTCATAATTATTATCATGATGAAGCGTGCAACATATTTCAACAGTTCCTTTGCGCTCAGGGAGGGGGGAGCGTTATTATACGTGGCACATGCAGGTAATACCGGCAGGCTTAGCTGTGCCAGATCCATCTCGAGGTTCTCTCGTATGCACTCAAATCATTTGGATCCTGTTTTGCTGCCATTGGAATATGTAAATTGTGGTCAGATGGTCGTCAGATTACACATGGACCATTGTCGGATAGGTGTCCCATCTTGACGGCACCCGGAGGGTTTTGAACATGTGCATCACACTTGGGCCGCCGCCTGATTTTGAGCAACTGTGTGGATTTCCACAGATGGCTGTCAAACCGTTTTGGAACTGAAAAACTTTCGTATGTGCTCCATTCTGACGCCATTCTGCGTGATTCCGGCTACGTGTGAGGGGGGTATTAAGATTCAGGTCCATGTTATTGACAATTTCTTTTGACTATCTCTGAACAGAAAACATGATTACTCAAAGAACAATACACTATTTTATTTATTTTTATATTTATTTTTAATTTATTTTTTTTACAAATGATTGTGCCCAATGTACAGCAAAATACATTTTAAAGTGCAGCCTTAGAAGCATGAAGATGTAGTAATCATACTCATCAAGTCATGAGTGTTTTCCAAACTTTTGATATTTAATTGTTTTTTTTAGCAGGGTTACTTTAAAGTTACAAATGACTTCAAGGAAACATGCAAAATATTTTGTCAAAGTCTTTGGATCTAGAAAACTTATATAGCTGCTTATCTGTAGGTGTTGAAAAAATATCAGATTAATGAATTACAGAAATGTTCTCCTCAAACTGTGACACGTAAATGCCCCCACCCCCAGGGGCATTGTGTGTAGATCGTCAGGGTAAGCTTTGTCATTCTTACATTCCCCCCATTGCACGACTAATATATGAATACAGTGGTCCCTCGTTTATCGCGGGAGTTACGTTCTAAAAATAACCCGCGATAAGCGAAATCCGCGAAGTAGTCAGAGCTATTTTTTGCAATTATTACCTCCGCCAAGGAGGTTATGTTTCAGTCAAGTTTGTTTGTTTGTTGTTTGTCTGTCTGTTTGTCAGCAGGATAACTCAAAACTTTTTGAACGGATTTTGATGAAATTTTGTGGAGTGGTTGGAAATGACAAGAGGAACAAGTGATTAAATTTTAGAAACACATTTCTTTTTTCAGTTGTTACACTTCATCATCACAGAAAGTACAGCAGTACTGGAGGTTAGAGGGGACACGTCCCACAAAGCAAAGGTTGTTTGACAAAACTCAAAGTTTCTTTCTGCCACAACCGTGCATCATCGTGGAATACTCAGCAATACACATTGTGTAGTGTTGATGCTTTCAATTTTTTGAATCCCTCCTTTAAAAAAATTAAAGATTGTCGTGCCACAGACACTCTAAGTTCCTGATAAATTCCTGACCTTTTTGCCATGGAGGATGATTGTGCCAATCATTCAGGTCTGAGCATTTGCTCTTGCCAATTCAGAAATGCTGTGTGTGCAAGGCACTCTGGGAGAAATAAACATTTCTGTGGCTCAAATCCTTATCTGGCTGATATTCTGTTTTATGGCCAAGGTTACGAAGACATGGTGCTCTGTGTAATAGTACAGAGTTGTTTTGTGTGTGTGTGTGTGTGTGGGATGGAGACTAATGAATGCAGGTCCCTCTGCGTGTGATGTGTTCATCTGCTTGTGTGAAATTGTGGGCATCTAACACTTGTGACTCCAGTGCTGAACAACACTGCACTGACAAACAATAATGTCACCCAAAAAAAAAAAAAACTATGAGCAAATACAGTTGTCATTGATGAGGATGATATAAATTCAGTGGCCTCTCCCATTAAACAGGTTTGCAGTTAATTGTTGAAGTCTTCCAAAATTCATGAATGCACCACAGCACAAGTGCTAGTGAGGCACACAGAACAGCTTGGACCAGACTGTTACAACAAATGGGACAAATGTGAACACGTTCCAACTGGTTAGACCAAAAAAAAAAAAAAAAAGTGATGAAGACAAAATAGTAAATGCTTTGTTGTGTTACAAATAAACTTGAAGCGCGGCAGGGAGAAAGTTGTCATTAAAAAACAACTATCAGTACTGACACTTAACATATGCACCAGTGCATCATTTTCAATTTCAATTTATTTTCATTTATATAGCGCCAAATCACAACAGAGTTGCCTCAAGGTGCTTCACACACATAAGGTCTAATCTTAGTAACCCCCAGAGCAACAGTGGAAAGGGAAAAACTCCCTCTGAAGAAGAAACCTCAAGCAGACGAGACTCAAAGGGGTGACCCTCTGCTTGGGCCATGCTACAAACATAAATTACAGAACAATTCACAAAACAAATATACAGGAAAAGGTGTTGGTGCACAGGACAGGAGGGTCTCCAGCACAAATACAACTCCCATCTCTGGATGGAGCTGCACCATAAACAGAGAGAAAAAACAGGATCAAGCATCAGAAAGACAAGAAATACAATATAATTTGTCAGCATTAAACAACAAGAAAAACAGGAAATACTAAGGTGATCTTCATGTGTCGAATTTTGTGTTTATGAATTTAAAGTAGGGGCATCCATGTCTCCCTTATGAAATCATATGATACAGTGGCAGGGCTCCAGAATACCTGTTTTCTGTAGAACCACTGTAGCTCTTGACTGAAACTTTTAGGAGCACAAGTACAAAACTTATTTTTACAAAATATGGCCCAGGAAAGGGATGTCTGGGGTCCAGTGTTGGAGCTGTTGCCCCCGCAACCCGAGCCTGGACAAGCAGTTGAAGATGAGTAAGACTACAAAATTTAGGGGTGCAGACCTTAAAGAGAAGAGAAGGTGATGATCTAGTGGTTAAGTGTTGGGTTTGAGACCAAAGGATCCACAGTTCAAGCCCCAGCCAGACTGGACAATCACTTATGGCCCTTGGGCAAGGACAATCACTTATGGCCCTTGGGCAAGGTCCTTAATCCCCATGTTATTCCTGATATGCAGCTGAGTGCCTTGCGTGGCAGCACCTTGATGTGTGAGGCATCAGTATGAAGTGCTTCTGATTCAAATGTAAAAGTGCCATATGAATGCATTCCATTTACTTAAATTATTTACGTGTAGGCATTTGCTCCTATCCACTGCCCGTAACACAGCTCAGCAGACCCATTACTCTCTCTTAGTGGGTGGTGAGCCAACATGGAGATGACACCATGTTGCTTTTTTGACTGAGCCCAAGTGAGTCCCACAGTTGTTGACCCAGCCACTTCCCTGTGGAACCCCCCTCCCAAGGCCTGGCTCCAGAAGGACATTCCAGTTTCCCTACTGAAAAGTTATGTTTTATAAAGCTAAAAGGTACACTTGCAACTACTGACAAGCTGATTTTGAGATTTAACACCACGATCACTTCTGGTTGCATCAAAGATGACCACAGACCCAAACAATGAGTCAGAACCCTGCCCACTGCTGGAAGCTGCTGTTTACTACACAGCTTCCAACAGCAAAGCTCACCTCTCTACTCAATACAAAGTCGCCATGAGGCGAAGGTCTTGGAAAATAAAGCAGTGCTGACTTATGGTTTGATTTACAAATAAAATTAATATCGATAGAACAACTCCATTAATGCCAATTCTGTCATTTGTACAAAGTTAAAATATAACACATCTTTTAATGTTGAATAATGCACTAATTCTGAAGTTTTGTAATAAACACAGACAGATGACAAAGGGATTATGGGTAAAATGTGCCTCCACTAACACTGATTGGTTGACTCATTCATTCTATGTAAAAACCAACATGTTAATGTGAGGTGTGTTGGTGTTTAAATATAAATGTGCTTTTGTAAATATGCCATTTTTTATTTGTAAAAAAGGCATTTGCAAAAAAAGCCAAGTTGTACTTGATAACTGTCTGATATAACCAGTGGGCACACTTCCGATAACTGATAATTATCGAAGATAAAGTTTTCATTATCGGATTGTCTTTTCAGATAACTTTGAAGACCATTATTGGACTAATTATCTTGCAATAAATTTTTGTCTGATAATTTTTAGACCGTTAACGTGGTAAACAAAGGTGAACAGATTTGTAGTTCTACCATCTGCAAGCAGAGGAGAGCAGTTTCTAGAAGAAACCACTCTATCCTCTGCAAGCAAAGGAGAACTGGTCACAAAAAAACCTAATTTATTTTAATCCCTTACTGATAAGCAGCCAATATCACCCAAGTCATCCAGAGGCATACATTTTTTAACTTATGGTTCAAATTTTAACCAAACTTATTTTGGACAAGTTATTTCAATTAACATCACATCTGAAGTTTTATAAAGTGAAAATATCAGATATGTTTTAGTTTTAAAGTAATGCGCCAATCTTTAAGGTTTTAGTGTGGACATGATGTGTCCAGGTGCATTATGGGTGATAGGGTAATCTCAGTACGTTCATGACATGAGAAAATGCATTTGAGACACTCTGATCAGGCTCCACGGACAACAGCATTAAACTCTAGTGCCTAAACTCTTCGTGAATATATTTTCTGGGTTTATAGATGTTTTTATGTTTGCATTTATTAAATTCCACGCATCTTAAACATGGCAAGTAGTAACACAGATTCTGGAATTTGTTTTGGCACATTTTCAAGGTCTCTACTGCCATCTACTGGCCAGTAGTGTTCATGGCAGTATTCAAACTGTACAACACTGTACTTGCTTCCAGCTCAAACTGTACCACAGAACCATACAGTGTAAAAGTTCAGAGCGCACGATTTATGTTCTCACACACATTGTACGTTCAAAAACCACGTCAGACTTGTGTTTCCAGAAGCAAAATGTAAACAGAAGCTTTTTTTCAAACTTAATTTACAAAAACTTTCGATGGGAGACATCAAAGTTAAAAACAAACAAACAAAAAATTACAAGACAGGTCTGCGGTGTTTGCACAGGCACAGTGCGAGACGCGGGATACCCTCACGATGGCAGAACAGAATATCAAACAGGCAAGGTTCGGTAGGATTACTTTGAAATGTAATCCAAAAGTAATCAGATTACAAGTAACCCAAATGTATGTACATACATACATGTAATCCACATGTATTCTTTCAAAGTAATCCTACCCAACCTTGCAAACAGGTTTGAATTTCATTTAATGTTGTGAATCGCACAACGAAGTACAGACAATAACAATATGGTGGAATGTCAATTATACACAAGGTGACGTGTGGGCAGGCTCGATGATAGAAGACGTCTGGCGAGAGAAGAGCCGGATCCCACACAGCTTCCACCACCAACGGATCTGAAGAACACCGGAGCCGCCAAGCCCTGCGCCCCAGGTGGCCACTGTCTTCAGCAGTCAGACCCGGTGCTGCTGGCAGAGAAACAGAGACAGTACTGATGAGTGTGAGTTCGCACACTCAGTAATCCCACAGTCAGTGTTTAGTTAGGAGGGAGCACCTCCACCTCCAATCACACACTCGTACAGCTCCTGTGAAACCACTTATCTGGTTTGGGCTGTGAGGCGAAGCCGTCGCAGTCCACACCAAACTCCAATACCGCAGATAAGGACACCGTCACAGGAAAACGGCTGCAAATGAGATCAGACTATTACACAAGGTCTTCAGCAGAGAAAATTACCTGAATGGTAGCTGATTTCTCGGCGGGGAGGTGGAGTTGCAGTCCGGCCTTTATGTGGTGGTGTTGTGTGATGAGTGACAGCTGGTACGGATGATGAGTGACAGCTGTCACTCCCGGTCGCTCCGACGCCTCGTGCTTGAAGCCCGCACTTCAAGCAGGGCGCCATCTTGTGGTGGTGGGCCAGCAGTACCTCCTCTTCAGCGGCCACACAACAGTCCAGGGTGTACTTCACCTCTCGCCCAGTGACTGCTAGGATAGGCCCTAACATCAGCCCAATTCATTCCATATGTCCTTCTCACAAACATTCATGTCTTAAAACTCAAGAATTGTAAATCTTTCAAAATGCTAATTTTATACATTAACACTGGGAAGTCAAAGCTCTGAGTGCCAAAAATCATGCATTTCTGACATTTGTGAATGCCTTTTTTACTGAAATTTGTTTCAAGTAGGAAATGTACCAGAAGCAGTGAAAGCTCACATTGCCCAGATGATGACAGAAGTTGCTCAAATGTGCAGCAAGGTCTCGACTGTATATTCATTTCAGAAGCTAACTTTTGACTAAAATAAGATGGGCTGACAGCTAACACACCTTACAGTTGTGTTCCTTGCCCTTATGGGCAACGTGCTTGTATTTAAAATAATACATTTAATGCAATACTACAATACCCTTGGCCATATGAGCACTGTATTCTTTATAATTTGCAGTTGTTTAACTCATTATTAAGAGTGTTGTCTTACGTAGATATAACAGGGTGACTTTTTATATATGACTGTATTTTGGTTTCATGTCTTATTTGAAGTGTGGTTTTATTTTGATGTGTTTTTTGTGTGTGCACTTTTTTCCTGTTTTGCATCCGCCCAAATGGCTACACCTGGAGCAGGCTTGTTGTGGCCAATGAATTTAGGCGTGGTGGCAGAAGTCAGTGGATCAGGGACACTTTATAGGATAGGATGTTTGCAGGTGGAGAGAGGCAATTATGAGGAGAAGCAATGGTGAGAAGATGCGAGAGGACAAAGAGGATGGCACGGTGGAGAAGAGCTTGGGTTGGAGCATCAGTAGCAGCGGCAATCGTGGTGGCAGTGGCAGCGACGTCAGTGAACAGTGGTGTGGAGCTGAGTACAACGTGTAACACGGCAGGCGGGTAGAGTTACTCTGCACCTGCACGTAAGTGATTGCTTGGTACTCTGGCAATGGAGAAACCTGACTGTTGTTATTAGCCTGCGTTGCCGTGTGAGTGAGTGACTACCTCAAGTTTTATGTCTCAGCTTTGGTTCTGTCGGTTGGACTACTTCCAGGGGAGAATTAACAGCTTGGGAAACCAGAGCATGACGCGCATCATGGCATCTGAGCAGAGTCTCTCTGCTCCTGCATGTAAGTTTCAGTTAGTGCTCTGGGAGGATTTTGGCTCTGTGTTTTTGCTTGTTAAAGGAACTGTTTACTGCTCCAAGCTCCCTGCGTTTCAGGTGTCCTGGAGGAGCGCAGCTCGTGTTATACAGCGGGACTCCACCGCCAGCTTCTCCCCCCATTTCCTCATGATTGGACTGATTAATCCTTTCATATTTTTTGTTCTTAGTATATTGTACGATATTTTTAGTGTGTAATAATTATTTTTGTTAGTAGTTATTGGTTGGTCTCTTGGTTGGTTGCACTGCTTGCCTCATTTTAAAAGAACCTCTTTGGTATTTCATTATTTGAGTTCCTAGTACTCACCAAACACTAGGTGGTGTCTGGCTGTTTTATTTATCCTGCTTGACTGCGACATACAATTTTTGCATGTACAAATCAAATCATCACTTGTTCATGTTGTGCATATCAAGGAATATTTGTAGATCACTCTGCATTTGCAGTTATTAATGAGGCAAATTTAACTCCAGAGGATGTTAGCTTTGAGTTATCGAAATTTAGCATGCAGGCTAATGTCTGCAAAATGTCTTGTAAATGACTAGAGGTGTTATAGTGCAGCAGATAACTGAAACAATCATGCAAATGGTGATACAAGCACCAAAGTTGGCACAAATACTCCTTAGATGTTACTCTATTGAAAAAACCGACTGGCCACTTGAATTTTAAATAGGCAGGTAGGGGTCAATTGAAGAATTACACAGGGGTCAAAATTAAAGATGCTCAAATCATTTTGAAAACTACACCACATTATTTGTCTGATCGTAAAGATTCCAAAAAGGATAGTTTGGACTACTTATGACTGAATGATCAGGAGTTGGGCAGCACGGTGGCTTAGTGGTTAGCACTGTTGCCTCACAACGAGAAGGTTTGGGTCCAATTCCCGTGGCCTTTCTGTGTGGAGTTTGCATGTTCTCCCAGTGTTTGCGTGGGTTTCCTCCGGGTGCTCCGGTTTCCTCCCACATCCAAAGACATGCGGGTTAGGTGATTGGTGTCTTTAAATTTGTCCGTAGGTGTGTGTGGGTGTGTCTATGTTTGTTTGTCTATTTGTGGCCCTGCGACAGACTGGCATCCTGTCCTGGGTGTACCCCGCCTCGCGCTCTATGACTGCTGGGATAGGCTCCAGCCCCCCCGACCCTTAATGGACTAAGCGGTAGAAGATGGATGGATGGATGGATGATCAGGAGTTATGGGGTAAAGACAGCAAAATGGTGACAAAGGTCAGTTTAGTTACTAAAACTGGTGGTTGGCTCTCACTGCGGTATTGTATCCCTTCCTGTTCCGGAGCACAGCGGTGTTTTCTGTATCTGTTAGCTGTTTAATCTGCGCAGTTAGATTGATCTAGTTATCTAGATTACGATTTGTTTCCCAGTGTAATCTTTACGTGCCTTAACTAAAGCACTCCTTCTGCTGAATCACCTCTAAATTATTACACATTATTCACTTTGCGTGTTTTTAGGAATCCGCTAGCTTAGCGTAGCTACTAGCTCTTAGCCGATTTAGCATGCGGCTTCTCCTGTCTCTCCCGCACTTTTCTGCTCTGGGTGTGAAATGTTTAGTTATTCCTCGGCCTCCTTTAGCAGTAATGGTCCTTGTAATAAGTGTAGCTTATTCGTAGCTTTGGAGGCCATGCTGGGCGGATGGAGACTCGGCTCCGCGCCGTGGAAAATTCTACAGCTAGCCAGGCCGCTGTAGTCGGTGCGGACCAAGGTAGCTTAGCCGCCGTTAGTTACCCCTGGCAGATCCCGAGCAGCCGGGAAAGCAGGCTGACTGGGTGACTGTGAGGAGGAAGCGTAGCCCTAAACAGAAGCCCCGTGTACACCCGCCAACCCGTTCACATCTCTAACCGTTTTTCCCCACTCGACGACACAACCCGCGTAGGATCAAACTCTGGTTATTGGCGACTCTGTTTTGAGAAATGTGAAGTTAGCGACACCAGCAACCATAGTCAATTGTCTTCCGGGGGCCAGAGCAGGCGACATGGAAGGAAATTTGAAACTGCTGGCTAAGGCTAATCGTAAATTTGGTAAGATTGTAATTCACGTCGGCAGTAATGACACCCGGTTACGCCAATCGGAGGTCACTAAAATTAACATTAAATCGGTGTGTAACTTTGCAAAAACAATGTCGGACTCTGTAGTTTTCTCTGGGCCCCTCCCCAATCAGACCGGGAGTGACATGTTAGCCGCATGTTCTCCTTGAATTGCTGGCTGTCTGAGTGGTGTCCAAAAAATGAGGTGGGCTTCATAGATAATTGGCAAAGCTTCTGGGGAAAACCTGGTCTTGTTAGGAGAGACGGCATCCATCCCACTTTGGATGGAGCAGCTCTCATTTCTAGAAATCTGGCCAATTTTCTTAAATCCTCCAAACCGTGACTATCCAGGGTTGGGACCAGGAAGCAGAGTTGTAGTTTTACACACCTCTCTGCAGCTTCTCTCCCCCTGCCATCCCCTCATTACCCCATCCCCGTAGAGACGGTGCCTGCTCCCAGACTACCAATAACCAGCAAAAATCTATTTAAGCATAAAATTCAAAAAGAAAAAATAATATAGCACCTTCAACTGCACCACAGACTAAAACAGTTAAATGTGGTCTATTAAACATTAGGTCTCTCTCTTCTAAGTCCCTGTTGGTAAATGATATAATAATTGATCAACATATTGATTTATTCTGCCTTACAGAACCTGGTTACAGCAGGATGAATATGTTAGTTTAAATGAGTCAACACCCCCGAGTCACACTAACTGTCAGAATGCTCGTAGCACGGGCCGGGGCGGAGGATTAGCAGCAATCTTCCATTCCAGCTTATTAATTAATCAAAAACCCAGACAGAGCTTTAATTCATTTGAAAGCTTGGACTCTTAGTCTTGTCCATCCAAATTGGAAGTCCCAAAAACCAGTTTTATTTGTTATTATCTATCGTCCACCTGGTCGTTACTGTGAGTTTCTCTGTGAATTTTCAGACCTTTTGTCTGACTTAGTGCTTAGCTCAGATAAGATAATTATAGTGGGCGATTTTAACATCCACACAGATGCTGAGAATGACATGCCTCAACACTGCATTTAATCTATTATTAGACTCTATTGGCTTTGCTCAAAAAGTAAATGAGTCCACCCACCACTTTAATCATATCTTAGATCTTGTTCTGACTTATGGTATGGAAATAGAAGACTTAACAGTATTCCCTGAAAACTCCCTTCTGTCTGATCATTTCTTAATAACATTTACATTTACTCTGATGGACTACCCAGCAGTGGGGAATAAGTTTCATTACACTAGAAGTCTTTCAGAAAGCGCTGTAACTAGGTTTAAGGATATGATTCCTTCTTTATGTCTCTAATGCCATATACTAACACAGTGCAGAGTAGCTACCTAAACTCTGTAAGTGAGATAGAGTATCTCGTCAATAGTTTTACATCCTCATTGAAGACAACTTTGGATGCTGTAGCTCCTCTAAAAAAGAGAGCTTTAAAATCAGAAGTGCCTGACTCCGTGGTATAACTCACAAACTCGTAGCTTAAAGCAGATAACCCGTACGTTGGAGAGGAAATGGCGTCTCACTAATTTAGAAGATCTTCACTTAGCCTGGAAAAAGAGTCTGTTGCTCTATAAAAAAGCCCTCCGTAAAGCTAGGACATCTTTCTACTCATCACTAATTGAAGAAAATAGAACAACCCCAGGTTTCTTTTCAGCACTGTAGCCAGGCTGACAAAGAGTCAGAGCTCTATTGAGCTGAGTATTCCATTAACTTTAACTAGTAATGACTTCATGACTTTCTTTGCTAACAAAATTTAACTATTAGAGAAAAAATTACTCATAACCATCCCAAAGACGTATCGTTATCTTTGGCTGCTTTCAGTGATGCCGGTATTTGGTTAGACTCTTTCTCTCCGATTGTTCTGTCTGAGTTATTTTCATTAGTTACTTCATCCAAACCATCAACATGTTTATTAGACCCCATTCCTACCAGGCTGCTCAAGGAAGCCCTACCATTATTTAATGCTTCGATCTTAAATATGATCAATCTATCTTTGTTAGTTGGCTATGTACCACAGGCTTTAAGGTGGCAGTAATTAAACCATTACTTAAAAAGCCATCACTTGACCCAGCTATCTTAGCTAATTATAGGCCAATCTCCAACCTTCCTTTTCTCTCAAAAATTCTTGAAAGGGTAGTTGTAAAACAGCTAACTGATCATCTGCAGAGGAATGGTCTATTTGAAGAGTTTCAGTCAGGTTTTAGAATTCATCATAGTACAGAAACAGCATTAGTGAAGGTTACAAATGATCTTCTTATGGCCTCGGACAGTGGACTCATCTCTGTGCTTGTTCTGTTAGACCTCAGTGCTGCTTTTGATACAGTTGACCATAAAATTTTATTACAGAGATTAGAGCATGCCATAGGTATTAAAGGCACTGCGCTGCGGTGGTTTGAATCATATTTGTCTAATAGATTACAATTTGTTCATGTAAATGGGGAATCTTCTTCACAGACTAAAGTTAATTATGGAGTTCCACAAGGTTCTATGCTAGGACCAATTTTATTCACTTTATACATGCTTCCCTTAGGCAGTATTATTAGACGGTATTGCTTAAATTTTCATTGTTACGCAGATGATACCCAGCTTTATCTATCCATGAAGCCAGAGGACACACACCAATTAGCTAAACTGCAGGATTGTCTTACAGACATAAAGACATGGATGACCTCTAATTTCCTGCTTTTAAACTCAGATAAAACTGAAGTTATTGTACTTGGCCCCACAAATCTTAGAAACATGGTGTCTAACCAGATCCTTACTCTGGATGGCATTACCCTGACCTCTAGTAATACTGTGAGAAATCTTGGAGTCATTTTTGATCAGGATATGTCATTCAAAGCGCATATTAAACAAATATGTAGGACTGCTTTTTGCATTTACGCAATATCTCTAAATCAGAAAGGTCTTGTCTCAGAGTGATGCTGAAAAACTAATTCATGCATTTATTTCCTCTAGGCTGGACTATTGTAATTCATTATTATCAGGTGTCCTAAAAGTTCCCTAAAAAGCCTTCAGTTAATTCAAAATGCTGCAGCTAGAGTACTGACGGGGACTAGAAGGAGAGAGCATATCTCACCCATATTGGCCTCTCTTCATTGGCTTCCTGTTAATTCTAGAATAGAATTTAAAATTCTTCTTCTTACTTATAAGGTTTTGAATAATCAGGTCCCATCTTATCTTAGGGACCTCGTAGTACCATATCACCCCAATAGAGCGCTTCGCTCTCAGACTGCAGGCTTACTTGTAGTTCCTAGGGTTTGTAAGAGTAGAATGGGAGGCAGAGCCTTCAGCTTTCAGGCTCCTCTCCTGTGGAACCAGCTCCCAATTCAGATCAGGGAGACAGACACCCTCTCTACTTTTAAGATTAGGCTTAAAACTTTCCTTTTTGCTAAAGCTTAGTAGTTAGGGCTGGATCAGGTGACCCTGAACCATCCCTTAGTTATGCTGCTATAGACGTAGACTGCTGGGGGGTTCCCATGATGCACTGTTTCTTTCTCTTTTTGCTCTGTATGCACCACTCTGCATTTAATCATTAGTGATCGATCTCTGCTCCCCTCCACAGCATGTCTTTTTCCTGGTTCTCCTCCCTCAGCCCCAACCAGTCCCAGCAGAAGACTGCCCCTCCCTGAGCCTGGTTCTGCTGGAGGTTCTTCCTGTAAAAGGGAGTTTTTCCTTCCCCTGTAGCCAAGTACTTGCTCACAGGGGGGTCGTTTTGACCGTTGGGGTTTTACATAATTATTGTATGGCCTTGCCTTACAATATAAGCGCCTTGGGGGCAACTGTTTTGTTGTGATTTGGTGCTATATAAAAAAATTGATTGATTGATTCATTGATTGATTGATTAGTTTGTACGGGTCAAAAGTTAAAGTTCCTTCAATTTTGGTAAAAGTGATGCAAAATTATTGGTTGAGCTAATAGGATTAATAAATGGAAGAGTTTTGATTGTGTTGAATGTTTGGTCTGCAAGTAAAGGTCAAACAAGGTCAATGTCCATTTGATTCTATGACATTGTGACATATGTTACTCCATAACATGATAACTAAGCATGATACATGTCCAAACTATTCCTTTTTAAAACCCTGTTAACCCAACTATAATTTGCATCATTTGGTGTAGTTTTCAAAATGGATTGAGCATTTTTAATTTGACCCCTGTGTAATTCTTAGCTGTTGCACTATTATCAGGTTACAAAAACAGTGTTTATAGTTTTAGAAGTGTTTATTTCTCCCTAGGTTTTACATAATATACAGCAAATGAAGCTGTTAGCAAGTAGCTACATCAGGAAGTGACAGCACCATGCTAACCTCCGCTAAAAGTTCAGAGGTGTTGATTAGGTTCCAAAAACAGCTTTTTTCAGTTTTGAGAAACTTTTTTTTTTTTTTTTTATTCAACCAGGGTAGTTGCCATTGAGCTCAAGACCTCTTTTGCAAGGGAGACCTGGACAATTATAAAGTTTCCAATTCACCTAACCCTCTTTAAAGGTGGGAGGGAAACCCACGCAAACACGGGGAGAACATGCAAACTCCCACACAGAAAGGTCACAGGTGGGAATCAAACCCATGACCTTCTTGCTGTGAGGCAACTGTGCTCACCACTAAGCCACCATGCTGCCTGTATATAAACACCACAAAACATTTGAAAAGACCAGCGACTGACGTCACTGTGCAGCTCTACTCTGATTGGCTGTCATCCGTGTCACTCAAACATGAAACAAATCAGATTGAAACAGAATGCGACTTTTTAAAACCCTTAAAATACATCAATGTTAGCCATCAAGGTCTGTGTCCCAAGAATGCTCCTGTGAATTTAAGAATCTGGCAGTATAGGACTGGACCTATGCTGAGCAACAGACAGACAGACAGACGGACAGACAAAAAAGCCTTAAAAAATGTTTTCTGGATCTGCAGGTGAGAAAGGTCTGGAATCTCCTGCTGGGTACTGCTTCACTTTGTAAGGTTGTCCTTGTTACTCAGCGTGAATGAGTTTGGAAGCTTGGGAGTTACAGCCAGTTCCACAAGGGCCTTTGCATCTAATAATATATTAAAAGACCAAAGGCTAAACATTCTGCATTATTGGATTCATGTAAATTAGGGTCAAACATTTCAAATGTGGGTAACAGCAGGGGTAACTGCTTCCAGTTGCCTCAACAATAAATTCAGAAATCCCAAGTCACCTCCAGTTACACTACAGGTGTACACGTGGTTTTCTCCATTTATTTTTCTCACCCAATTAGCCTTTCGCTCCAAGTACCCCGGCTATTTGCAAGAACATCACACCCATAACAATAAATATTGAGTACAACCTGTTCCTCATTTTTCATACTGTTGATTGTTGACACACACTCACACTTTCAAGGTACTCTCATTGTTCCTGGATGGAAACACACCTCCTAACAGATGGCAGCAACAAATTAAAAGAAAAGCATTTTGGAAGCCCTCTATCATGTGTGTGTTAACCTCCTGTTTGGAAATATCAGTAAGAACTGATTAAATTAAACAGGAATTTCTCAAATTATAGATAATTTTTGCCATGGCACACAAGAGGTGTCAGGTGGGTGGGGGGTGTGCGTGTTGGTTTCTGATTGTTAAGATTAGCAGTGTCCTTAGTAGCAATGTCAAAGTGATGATTAAAAGAAGCAATGAAGAGTGTTAATAAGGTGAAATAAATGTGTTCCAGTTAATTCAAATGGATGTAAATAATGTCAAAGTCTAGGTTTTTGTGCTTTTTTCCACTTCATTTAATGTGTTGAAGGCGATTGATGAATATTAAGTATGTTTACACTGTGTGTTTTGTTAGTCGAGAGGGCTTCCCATAATGACACTGCCAAGATTGTGTTGTTCCATTAATCTGGCAAAACAAAAGCTATTCATCAGTGGGGCTTTTTTTCTGTATCTATCAGATTGTTTAATGCCCAGGTGGGAACTGGACCAAAACATTAAGAGATCTCATTTCCCAGTAAGCAAGACATTTTGGAAGGTCTTATTAACTTGATGTCATCATATTGTACACTGCAAAAAGGCACACAAATGATTGTAACATTTGGAATTACAGTTGCACCTCAAACGTTACTGTAACAACAAAAGGTAAAGGGACACTCAATACAGTGCATGCTGAAAACAGCTGTTTTTGTTAGTTTATCTCAAAAGTGATGAAGTTGGAGGTGCTGGTCTATCCACATGTTGCGAGTAGCTTAGGATGAAGTTTCGTGTTCCCCCGTTACATGGTGATTTTTGAAAGACGCTGCTGCTTTTGGTACATTTGACAAGAAAATATCATTCACTCACAAATTCTTCAACCGCTTACTCCAATTAAGGGTCACGGGGGGTTGGGGGAGGTAAGTACACCCAGTACAGGACACCATATGTCGCAGGGCTGACATTAAAAATATGTACCTTAAATTTATTTTTTGTTTCAATCTAGTGAAATATGCACATGGATTGTTGGAAAATGGCACTACATCATAATAATTTAATTCATTTGAAAGTTTGACCTTCATGTCACAACTTGGTACCCCGTTATAATCAATAAATCAATCAATCAATCAATCAATCAAACATTTACTTCTGTATCCCTTTACAGTTCACGTTCCCCGTTTTTTTCAGGTGTGTTGATGAAGCCAGCGACAATTCCACGGATTCTTGTACTTATTAGACTTTTTCCAAACAGTCTTTCTCACCATCTTCTCTCTGTCCGACGTCAGTCCGTGACACAGACGTGCTTCACAATTCTTCTTTTAAACACTTTAGAGCTCTAAAGGTTTGCGATGTCCACATGCTACATTTAGCTTAAGTGTTGCGCAGGAGCCACACAGTGTCGTCACAGCAACCAACCAGTCCCGCTTTACGACAACTGTCGCACAGCCAGGCTTTTTTCTCCTCGAAACTCCACGGATCCGAGGCCACTGATTTGTATCTGTAACACACAGATCAGTGTCCGTGGACCGCCGTGGACTTATAAAACTTGCACGATGTCATAAAAAAAAGAACACTTTACAATAGACATTTTAAAAACTCAGTGACGATCACAATTACAGAGTTAAACACTAACACCCCCCTCCCCATGATGAAATCTGTGTAATTTCACGGCTCCGCTGAGTTTTCCCCAGCCTTGCAACAGTCATTACTGAAATGTCACAGCTTACAGTCAAAGATAAAGCTATTTCATGGTATTGTTATTTTTACGTAATTTATATAGTTTGTACAGTTCTATAACTGTATATCAGAAATGGGACAAAGTCACCATCAGGTCATGAATCAGCAAGTCCCAAGTCAAGTCTCAAGTCATAATGACCACCAATTGTTTGCAAGCTGACTTGAAACTTAACTTGGGACTTGCAGATTGATGACTTGGGAATGACCTGACAGTGACTTCCTCCCACCTCTGCTGTATATCATAGGTAGAAAACATCATAGCTTTTAGATGTCATTGTGCGCAGGTATAGCTCAAATCAACAGTCATGAGACAATTTTAGTTCTTTCATAATACCTCGATAAAGTGTCTTTAAAACAAGATCAGTATTTTACCTCAAAAATGGAGCTTTTTTCACTACAGTTAACATTCCCTCCAGAAAAAGCATTCATTCCCTCCCCGCAGTCCTGTTGAGATACACCTTATCCAACTTATCCTCAGCAAATCAATATCTACCTCAGCTACTTTGGGAATGAGCTACTCACACACACACACACACACACACACACACACACACACACACACACACACACACACACACACACACACACACACACACACACACACACACACACACATCAACTAATAAGTGATGCCTCAGAAGCACAAAGCCAAACTCCTTGGTAAAAAATCTTTGCTTGCGTTAGCATCTCCAGGTGTAGCTCTCAGGTACTTAAGCTTTTATAATATACTCAGGCAGCGCAACAAAGAAGCTCATCGTCATCATCACACAGATTGATTATCAGCAGAATTGTGTCTGTCTCACTGAATGCAATAACTATTTCTTTGCAAATAGAAACATTTCTAGACCATTCTAGGCAATTATTTATCCAACATTTAAATCACTATAAAAGAATTTATGTGTTGCCCAATGTCATATTAAAAGTGATTTTAATGGAGGTCAGCTAGGTTGGTTCAAGCTATTAATCATATTGTGTGTCATTTACATATCATAAATCATGTCTTACATGTTTACATTTCTTTGCACTTAACAGTGCAGTAATATCTTTGCCTGGTTTGTGTAATCATCGGTGCATGAATATTGATGTGGTATCTCTCCAGGCGCTTCATCTAAAATGGATGAAGACGAGCCTCCAGCTCAGAAAGATCTGCACAAACATGACTTGCTCATTAAAGCCCAATTTTATAATTATGTGCACCTGTCTAGAGAAATAGAATGTAGCCTCCCTGGAAGTGTTTCCTGCAACGTGTTGTAAAATTAACCACTAAGATATATAATAACTATCCCTGTACATCTGGACTTGAGTCAGGAAGGGCATCCATCATGAAAGTTGTGCCAAATAAACGTGGATCCATATTGAATTTGCTATGGTGACCCTAAGCAAAACAAGGGAAGCCAGAAGAAATTGGTTTATATGCGGGAAGGTAATACTGGTCTTGGAAACCACCAATTATTGCTAAACGTAGTTTAACAGGCTGATGTAAAAATTATTTAGTTCTTCATTTGTGACACTATAAAGGCAGTGTGTGTAGAATTTTGAGGAAACAAATGAATACTTTCCAGATGCCCTGTACCTTTCAGAATCTCTGTATGTACATTATATATTTATGATCAGCATTCAGTGAATTTGTTCCAATAAATGTACTGAAATCATCTCTGTATACCTTAATGGAGACTTGATCAAAGTTCTTGTCAAGTCACACAATACCCCATAATGACAATGTAAAAATTCTGTTTCTTATTTTTTACAAATTTATTAAAAATAAGACAACAAATAAATCACATGTCCATAAGTATTCACAGCCTTTTCCATGAAGCTCACAATTGAGCTCAGGTGCATCCTTTATCCACTGATCATCCTTGAAATGTTTCTACAGCCTAATTGGAGTCTACCTGGGGTAAATTCAGTTGATTGGACATGATTTGGAAAGGCACATACCTGTCTACATATAAGATCCCACAGTTGACAGCGCATGTCACAAATCTCAAGTCACTGCAAAAGAAATGACAGACTGATTTGAGACAACTTGTGATTTACAGTATCAAGCCTTGATGGTGACTCGCATTATTGGTTCAAAATTACATCATAACCCCAATATATGGGAAGAATGAAAATATGAATAACAGGAAACTTAACTTTAAATTTAAATTGTTTATACTTGAGTGAAGCCATCACAAATTCTATGGCAGTCAAGATGACTTGGACTTGAGTATGACTTGGTCTTCAAGATTCAAGTTATGAGTCAACACAACTGGGAACTTGACTTGGAGCTTGCAGTACCAAGACTTGGTTGACTTAACAAGACCTTTGATCAAGTCTCCATTAAGGTATGTAGAGTTGATTTGAGTACATTTACTGGAACAAATTCACTGAATGTTGATCATAAAAATATAATGTATATACAGAGAATCTGAATTGTACAGGAGTCTGGAAAGAATTCACAGTGCTTCTCTTTTCCACATTTTGTTATGTTACAGCCTTACTCCAAAATGGATTAAATTAAGTTTTTCCTCAAAATTCTACACACAATGCCCCATAATGACAATATGAAAAAAATATGTTTTGTTTGTTTTGCTAATTTATTCAATTATTATTATTATTATTATTATTATTAGTAGTAGTAGTAGTAGTAGTAGTAGTAGTAGTATTAAAAAACTAAGAAATCACATGTACATAAGTATTCACAGCCTTTGCCATGAAGCTCACAGTTGAGCTCAGGTGAATCCTGTTTCCACTGATCATCCTTGAAATGTTTCTGCAGCTTAACTGGAGTCCAACTGGTATAGATTCAGTTGATTGGACTGATTTGGAAAGGCACACACCTGTCTACATATAAGGTCCCACAGTTGACAGTGCATGTCACAGCACAAACCAAGCATGAAGTCAAAGGAATTGTCTGTGGACCTCTGAGACAGGATTTTCTCGAGGCACAAATCTGGGGAAGGGTACAGAAACATTTTTGCTGCTTTGAAGGTTCCCATGAGCACAGTGGCCTCCATCATCCATAAATGGAAGAAGTTTGGATCCATCAGGACTCTTTTTAGAACTGACTGTACATCTAAACTGACTGCCAGATGGAAGCCACTCTTTAGTAAAAGGCACATGGCAGCCTGCCTGGAGTTTTGTCTAAAGGCACTTGAAACACTGGTCTGATGAGACAAAGATTGATGCCAGGCGTGAATGCCTACAGTAAAGCATGGTGGTGGCAGCATCATGTTGTGGAGATGTTTTTCAGTGGCAGGAACTGGGAGACTAGTCAGGACTGAGGGAAAGATGAATATAGCAATGTACAGAAACATCACGTCGCATCACCCACATGTGAGCTTGACATTCAGATTGCCAGCTGAGTGTACACATGATCTGACCGTCCATTTCATGTGGCACAGCCTGTCGAGGTGCACGCTGTGCAGCCGTTGCAGCCTGTTGCAAAGGTGATATATGTTTTCATGTATTTCCACGTGAGGACAGCAGGCACACCCGCTCCTCACAGTGGACAGTTGTAAGGTCATGTCCTTCAAAACACGGTACATGTTCTCCAGCTGTGACATCCAGGTCCAGAGATCTCATCAGCAGCAGCTTGTGTGGACACACCCATCTGTTAGATCAGCCCTTCAGAACAAAGTGTCACTCTCCTTTTCTTTGCTCTGTGATTATTTATTTTGGTTATTTGTTAAGTAATTGTGTATGTAGTTATTGTACCTGTCCTGGTTGTGGTCTCTGTGTTTTTAATTTAACATGTTGTGTGCACTGAGCCGTCATTTCCAGCTGTCAGTGTGTGTGGCTGGGCAGTGATCAGATGAAAGGTGCCTTGCTGTGCTGCGTGTGCTCAGACGTTACTGGCTGGTCCCCATGTGATCATGTCTGTACATACATATCAGCATTTCATGCAAGTGTGCCCCCCCAGCACACCAAATGTGTTGTGGGGTGGAGCCTCATTTGTCCTGTGTGTGATTGGCCCTTAATTTTTCATTTTGAATGAATTTGTAAGATTTTAAAAAATGATGTTGTCATTATGGGGTGTTGTGAGGAGACTTTTGAGTGAAAAAAAAAATTACTCCATTTTGGAATAAGGCTGAAACATGAAAAATGTGGAAAAAGTGAAGTATTGTGAATACTTTCCAGATGCACTGTATGTACCACATGCTTGCACTCATCATAATGGTGGTATAGCCAAACTTACAATAATAATAATTATTATGAATATTATTTTTTTTCCCCCCCAGATCAGAGGCAAAATGTTCAGCTCTGTCAGAGTGCTGGAGATGCTGAATCCAGGTGGATCATGTTGCATTATGAAAATGATCTATACTAATTTTGAATTCTGAAGAGAGAATAAGGACCAAAATCCTGAACCTTGAAATCTAACCGCAAAGTAGCTTGTTGGATTGAGTCCAAATAAGTTAGTCATTGTTCTGCAGAATAATAACAGCTACAGCTTCATTATGATTGTCCAACAGTGTTTCAGTCTGAGAAATAATATGCACTACAATATAACATTTGTTACAGTCAGTTAAGACAGATTGGTCAATCTTTATACATGCAAATATCTACATGTAAATATGTAAAGTTTTTGTTATGGTGATCATTGTAACTTGCACATTGATGTTACTGAGTGATCAGATATTCATACACCCTCAAACAAATAAGCACGGGCTGCACTGTGTGAACCAAAATGCAAATTATATTGATTTTGTGGCTCCGGGCACAGTAATCTTGTCATTATATACAATAACGGGAGAGAGTGGTGACCTTGTGACTTGAGGATTGAATGGTCAATTTCCCAACAAGACAGACATTATCAAGAAGGTGCCCTTGAGCAAGGTCCTTAATTTCAAAGTTACTCCCAGTGTGCACTTAAGGGTTTTGCAGCACCCTGACATCATTGTCTTTATGGGTTAATGCGAGACATCATTGTCAAGCGATTTGAGCGTCTGCCCTACATAAATGCAGTCCATTTAACACTGAAATCATCTTGTAAAATTAATTTCCATGTTCACTATTCTCATGACTTGAGGGCAACTGGAACTCTTTTTTTATTTTCCAGCTAGACCAAACAATGAGATCGTTCTTCATTGGTCTTGTATTGTAGGTACAGCACCTTGTTATGCACTTTAGGCGGATTTGTTGCTAAAAACTGCTAGACATAGAAACCACTAGGCTTGCTTCACTCGCTGTACCTCAAGCAGATTCTCATATTTTCATCAAGAGCAAAAGTCAAATTTTGAACTTACAGTATGTAGGTTAAGGGTTGTGGAGAATTGTTGATGATGGTTTGGAAATCAGTGCCACTGCATCTTGAAGATACTACCAGGTGGATAAAGTATGGGTTTATGTGACTTGTGACTATTATGTTGAACAGACAATATGAAAATATGAATAAAAAGTTCAGGATATGATATGTAGGGCCCTTTTATTTCTTTGCATTACTGATATTTTCCACCACATGCCGCTGTCATTTTCATACCCAACACACACGGTCTACATACGAGGTCTATTAGATAATAAACCGACCCTTTTATTTTTTTTTAACTATATGGATTTGAATGACGTGCGATTACACCAATCATGCTTGAACCCTCATGCGCATGCGTGAGTTTTTTCACGCGTCGGTGACGTCATTTCCCTGTGGGCAGGCCTTGAGTGAGATGTGGTCCCGCCCTCTCGGCTGAATTCCTTTGTTTCACACGCTGCTCGAGACGGCGCGTGTTGCTTTATCAAAATTTTTTCTGGACCTGTGAGGAATATCCGAGTGGACACTATTCGAGAAATTAAGCTGGTTTCGGTGAAAAGTTTAACGGCTGATGAGAGATTATGGGGTGTTTCTGTCACTGTAAGGACTTCCCACGCAGCGGGATGTCATGCAGCGCTTCCAGGCGCCATTGTCGGCCTGTTTCGACCTGAAAGCATCCTAATTTAAGGCTTAATTCACCCAGGACGTTGTGAGAGAACAGAGAAGATTCAGAAGAGGCCAGCATGAGGACTTTACGCGGACATTCCACTGTTGGACATTTTTTAATGAAAGACGTGCGCGCAAATTCTGTGTGCGCCGCAACAGGAAAAACACCTCCGTGTTGAAAACCATTTGTAAAATTCAGGCAGCTTTTGATGGCTTTCAACAAGTGAGTAACTGAGAAATTGTTTAACAGCTTGGGCATGTTCCAACTTGCCTGTTAAGGTTTCCAACGGAGGTGTTTTTCCTGTCGCGACCCCCCGCGGTCGGGTCCGGCCCGACATGCGACTCTGCCCGCACGTTCTTTCATTACAAAATGTCCGTTAACAATGGAATGTCCGAATAAACTCCTCATGCCGACTTCTTCTGAAAGTTCTTGTTGGGAAAGTGTAGTGACACGGACCCACAACAGGGGGCGTAAATGAACGGACAATAGAGGGAGTTAAATTTGAACACTTTACTGTTGTGAATGTCACAACCACACACAGCAGATTATAGAATAAATACAAGTCAATGGATAAAGGTGTCGTGTGGGCAGGCTCGACGATAGGAGACGTCCGTCTGGAGAAGAACCGGAACCACACGATTTCCACCGCCACCGAACCCGAAGGATACTGGAGCCGCCAGGTCTCGAGTACCCCAGGTGGCCACCGTCTCAGCGTGTCGGATCTGGTACTGCTGGCGAAGAGCAAAGACAGTCAAGTGTGGGTGTGTGTACACCCCGTAACAACAACGGTGGGAATTCCACCTCCACCTCTAACACACACTCGTGCAGCGTCTGAGTAACCACTTATCTGGTGGGAAGTAGAACGAAACAGTCGCGGCCCACGCCGGTCCTCTGGGTAGACAGCTGCAACAAAGTAGCTCTTGAAATCACTTATTACAATACGCAGGCAGAGAAAGTTACCTCCAATGAAGTACGATATCTCGGCGACGTGGTGGAGGTGTCATCCTGCTTTTATCCGGGGTGAAGTGCAGATGATCGGTGACAGCTGTCATAGTTGATGAGTGACAGCTGTCACCTTGGCTGTTCCTGTAAGGCGGCAGCGCCCCTTCGTGCCTGAAGCCCGCACTTCAGGCAGGGCGCCCTCTGGTGGTGGGCCAGCAGTACCTCCTCTTCTGGCGGCCCACACAACAGTTCTCTGATGACTTCCTGGATCAACAGAGCCTGAAATGTGGAAGTTTTCAACTTGAAACGGCGAGACGCTGCCGCCTCGGAGTGCAGATCGCCGTCAGGCGCCGTGGGCCGTCCTTAAAGCGACACTACCAGACCAAAATCTCTCATCAGCCGTTAAAATTTTTACCAAAAACCAGCTGAATTTATTGAATGGTGTCCACTCAGTTGTGCCTTACAGTTTAGAAAAAATTTTGATCAAACAAAGCAGCAGTCTCTGAGCCATTCCTAAACAATGAAAAAATCGACGAGAGGGTGGGCGACTCCTCACTCAAAGACTGCCCACAGGCGAATGACGTAACCGACAGGCGTGAAAAAACTCTTGCATGCCCACGAGGGTTCAAGCATGTCTGATGTAATCACACATGATTCAAATCCATATGGTTTTTGAAAAAAATAATAAGGTCGGATACTTTTCTAATAGACCTTGTATAGAAAAGTATTACACTGGTCAATATGATTTTGCTTGCATGGATTTTTTTCAATGGATTTTGGATTATTTGGGGGGTGCTGAATCTGCATTTGAGATATGAAAACATATATCAAGCATTGAAGCAAAAGCTGCAGTTTCACATACCTCTTTGGCGTCATAAACGATATTATGGCTCTTGTTCACATTTCGTAAACCTGGTTTAAAAACTATGCTTTCGAAGCTGCTTTTGTGAATGATTAGTGGCATCAAACTGCTTGGATGGACGTTGCTTGGATGGCAGCATGTGTTGCTCCAAAACCTGGATGTACCTTTCAGAATTGTTGGTGCCATCACAGATGTGTAAGTTGTCCATGCCATGGGCACTAACACACCCCCATACCATCACAGATGCTGTCTTTTGAACTTTGCGCTGATAACAATCTGGATGCTCTTTTTCCTCTTTTGTCCGGAGGACACAACGTCCATGATTTCCCAGAACAATTTGAAATGTGGACTCATCACACCACAGCACCCTTTCCCCTTTACGTCTGTCCATCTGAAATGAGCTCAAGACCAGAGAAGGCAGCAGCGTTTCTGAATGTTGTTGATGTATGGCTTTCGCTTTGCATGACAGAGTTTTAAGTTGCACTTGCAGATGTAGTGATGAACTGTGTTAACTGACAATGGTTTTCTGAAGTGTTCCTGAGCCCTTGTGGTAAGATCCTTTACACAGTGATGTTGGTTTTTAATGCAGTGCTGCCTGAGGGAACAAAGGTCACGAGCATTCAGTGTTGGTTTTCGGCCTTGCCACTTATGTGTAGAAAGTTCTCCAGATTCTCTGAATCTTTTGATTATATTATGGACTGTAGATGATAAAATTCCTAAATTCCTTGCAATTGAACATTGAGAAACGTTCTTAAACTTTGGACTATTTTTTCATGCAGTTGTTCACATAGTGGTGATCCTCACCCCATCTTTGCTTGTGAATGGCTGAGCCTTTTGGGGATGCTCTTTTTATACCCAATCATGACACTCACCTGTTTCCAGTTAGGTGTTCTTTGAGCATTAATCAACTTTCCCAGTCTTTTATTGCCCTGTCCCAACTTTTTTGAAACATGTTGCACGCATCCATTTCAAAATGAGCAAATATTTGCACAAAAACAACATTTATCAGTTTGATCTTTAAATATCTTGTCTTTGTGGAGTATTCAGTTGAATATAGGTTGAAGAGGATTTTCATTATTCTGTTTTTATTTACATTTTACACAACGTCCCAACTTCACTGGAATTGGGGTTGTATAAAGCAGCAAAAACCCGACAAAGTCCAATGCAGTGTGTTTCTACTACAACCCCAAATCAGAAAAAAAGCTGGGATAGTATGAAAAATGCAAATTCAAAACAAACAAACAAGCAACAAAAAACATGTAGTGATTCTTAAATTTACTTTGACTTTACTGTTTCCTTGCAGACAGTATAAACCCAAGATATTTCAGAATTTACCACATTGTAATGTTGTCATTTGTTGTCAACACAACATTTAAAAGACATTTCCTCATTGAGGATACCGAGTGATTAAGTATTTCAGGTGCTGTTTTGTCCCATTCTTCCTGCTAAACATCACTTATGGTGTGGAACAGTACAGGGTGGTTGTTGTTGCATTTTTATTTTAATTCTGCATACATTCTCTAGTGGGGACAGGTCAGGACTGCAGCCAGGCCAGTCCAGTATCTGTATCCTCTTCTTCCACAGACATGCCTTTGTAATGTGTGCAGCATGTGGTTTTGCATTGTGTTGTTGAAAAATCCATGAACGTTCCTGGAAAAGATGTCATCTTGAAGGCAACACGTTGCCCTAAACTCTCAAAATGTCCTTTTCTGCTTTAATGTTGTCATTACAGAAGCATAAATTATCTTTCCCATGGACAGTGAATCAACCTCCTACCATGACAGACCCTGGCATCTGGACTTCTTACTGATAACTGTCTGCATGATCCTTTATTTTGGTCCAAGCACATGGCGATCATTTCAAAAAGATCTGGAATACAGATTTTTCTGACCACAATACACATTTCAATGATGTACTTGAACACAGTACATCTGGGAAGCCCAGATAGCCCAAATGCCACTTCTGATCAAGGTTAACTAAGGTGTCTTTTTTTCCACACAAAGGTTTTAATGGCCCAGTCTCACAGTATTTCTTTTTTTCTTTTTTTGTGCTCCCATCATTTCGTGATTCCCATGCCAGGGTTTTTATAACTCACTAGTACTAACCCTACTCCTTCCCCCAACCCTAACTATAACCACCGCCAGTGGTGGGCACTGTTCAGCTTATCCGATAACCGATAATTATCGAAGCTAATGTTTTTGTTTGCGGATTAGCTTTTCAGATAAGATTTAAAACTATCATCAGACCAATTATCTGCCGATAAATTTAGTTCCGATAACTTTTAGACCGCTAACATTTTTTTTTACATAGCTAGTAACTTGAAAAACATTTATAATCCCTTTTGCTTCTGTCTGCTATGTATTTTTCAGCAGTGAGGTAGCTAAGAGGAGCTGAGCTCCATTCTGCCCCCATCAGAAAGGGCCTGACTACCAAACTGCCACAAAAAAACAAAACAAAACATTATTCCTTAACCCCATACAGCGGTCCACTGATGAGGCAGAGGTCTTGAAATGGGAAGCAGGTTTTTCTTATGGTTTTGACTTATAAATCGAATTATTCCGGATAGAATAACTACATTAATGTAAACTCTTAAAATGTACAAAGTGGATATATAACACATATGTTAATTTTAAAATAATGCACTCATTCTGAAGAGTTGAACATTAACACACAGGTACCCAAAGGGATTATGGGTACACTTAGCCTCTGCTCATATTGATTGGTTGACTAATTCATTCTATGTAAAAACTAACACAAGTGAATCAATGTAACATGTGTTGGTGTTTACAAATAAATGTGCTTTTGTAAAATATGTCATTTTTTCATTTGTGTAAAAAAAAGCATTTGCGAAGCCGAAAAGTCTGTTAAATTTTGATTCAGGCCATGCGATATAATCGGCATCAAAATGCATAGAACACTGCCATCTACTGGCAGCCGGTTATATCAGTGTTGTCGACCGCAGGATTTTAAAATTATCTGTAGGTTTCCAAAACCTGAGAGACCACACACGTGGAGATAAAAAAAAAATCATAGATCTGACAGGTTAAGTTGTACAGTGTGTGGTGTCAGCCACACGGTAAAACCAACACACACGGACAGATTTCACACACGAACATTCCCAGGCCAAACACCTCGCTTTCTGATTGGCTGCACATCACATTTTGCTCCTCATGTCCTTTCAAGCAGATCAGAGTGCTCTTAACACACCACACATGGCAGGGATATCTGATAAGATTATATTTACCGTCATCACGATTGCGGGGCATCCTTAAGCTTGTCAGTAGGGGAAGATCGGCCTAATTATCTTGCCGTGTGAACCAGGCTTAACCGATTGGATGTTATGAAGCCTCACTAAGCGACTGATTGATCCATTATGACATCGCACGGAGCCACTAACCGATCGGATGTTATGACGCCTCACTAAGCTACTGATTGATCCGTTATGACACCGCATGGAGCCACTAACCAATTAGATGTTATGATGCTGCACGGAGCCGCTAACCGATCGGATGTTATGATGCCTCACGGAGTGACTGAATGATCCGTTGTGACACCACACGGAGCCGCTAACTGATCAGATGTTATGACGCCTCACGGAGCGACTGATTGATTCATTGTTATGACACCGCACAGAGCAACTGATTGATGCGTTATTATGACATGGCACCACAAAGTTCAACGACCAAAATACCAACATTCTGGGCGCAATGAACATGTTTTCACTATTATTTCATTCCTTTGTGTGACTGACATCATTATTCAAGCATTCAAAAGGTGGTTCCTATCGCAACACAACTCCAACCACACACGAGAAAGTTTTTTGACAGTTCTTGTTATTGAAAGAAACCTTGTCTCCCTAACCGGATAGAGTTGTGATATCATCACGCATGCGCTTAGGTGCTGTCTAGCAGGATCTTCTTTCTTTTTTTATACAAATGAAAGAAATGACATATTTTACAAAAGCACATTTATTTGTTAACACCAACAAATGTTACATTGATTCACTTGTGTTGGTTTTTACATAGAATTAATGAATCAACCAATCAGCATCAGTGGAGGCTAAGTTTATCCATAATCCCTTTGGGCATCTGTGTGTTAATGTTCAAATCATCAGAATTAGTGCATTATTTTAAAATTAACAGATATCCGTTATATATCACATTTTAAGAGTTTACATTAATGTAGTTATTCTATCCGGAATAATTTATTTATAAATCAAAACCATAATTCAAACCTGCTTTCCATTTCAAGACCTCTGTCTCATGGCTGGACCACTGTATCCTGTCAAGGTAAATGATGCTTCCCTACAGCAGTGGGCGGAGTGCACAAAGGGAGAAGCGCTGGCTGTGGCTGTGGCTGTGTTTGGGTTTGTGGTCGCCTTTGATTCTTTTAGAAACTTTAGCAGTGTTTAAACTCAAAATTAGCTTGTTAGTAGCTGAGAACATATGGGAGGCAAAATTGAAAGTTATCAGTTAGCTGTAGCTTCCGATAAGGTTTTAGCAGTTTATTTGTTTAGTGTTATAAAAGATAACTTTTCAGTTAGCTGATTACTAGCTATTGAAGCTAACTTTTTGATTAGCTGTGCTCCCCACTGACCACCGCCGACTCCCCTGCTGCACTGTTAATTTCGTGTAGCCATCACGGAATGTATTAGAATGAATTTGTGCTGCTGTGACAAAAATGAGGCGCTTTTCGTCACAATATCACTGACCAATAGATTAATGTATATTTCATGCTCCTGAATCACGACATGCCGTAAGACTAGTTTGAGTTTTAAGTGGCATTTGTGAATATACTTCCATATTGTTTTGTTTGACACAGGTTTTCCAAAGTAATCTCTTGACCATGTGGTTACGGTATATCCATCGATTTGTATTTATTCACTAGATGGAGGAATGCGGTGATCCGCTCATTCGCTGGTTGTTGTCAGAGCGCCGCCATCTTGGTTAGTGTCTGACAACCAGATACAAATAGAAATTGATGGGCATGATCAATGTTTTCAAGAGAGTTTCACCATAAATCTGCATTTTCCATGCTATTACTGTGCTGTTACATTTATTCAAACTCAGTCCCACATTTGTACAGCCAATATTTGTCAAAACAAATACAGAAGAGGATCAGACTATTTATATAATAGACTTGAATTAATTTGTTTGTACCAGTCCAGATGTTGTGAAGCAAGATAGAAAATAATACCAGCAGTCTGTCAAACACATTATGTCTGCCACGACACGAGATACTGGTCTGATCCTTAATTAATTTCATTATGAAGTTAAAGATGGGAAATAATCAGGGGTGAAAGTAAGAGCTTCACACGCTTGCATCATATTAAAGATATTAATATTAAAAACTGCTCTTAACCCACCTGCAGCACCGCTTTAATGGAGCGCTTCTCTGTGAAAACTTCAAATAAAATAAATAAAATGAAACAGCCACACCAGCCAGGGTGACTGGACTAAGTTGAAAGAATTTGCGCACACAAGTGGCTAAAAGACAGCAAATGCCCTGTGCATGCTCATGTGATCCCCCTCTCAGCAGGTGTCAGCCAAATTCCAGGTGTTGCACACGAACATCCAACACCGCTCGCTGCACACTTAGAAAAGGCAGGGCTGTTCGCACACCTAGTACAATAGTAGACCACAGGCGATCACATTCGACCTGTCTGTAAAAATTGTCAAAGTGCAACACGTGTGGCATCACCTAGCAACTGTGCCAGTCTTTGTCTTATTTCTTTGGGGAACTTTGTTTTTAAATATTTCAGTAATTTTCTTATGGTTTCTTGACAAACTGGATATCCTCTGCTCATCTTTGCTCCTCCGAGACACAGCCGTTCCTGAATACTGCTGTTGTACTAAGTCGTGATTACAATGTTGACATCACCCATTTGAAATAACATCATTATTTATTAATTTTTACTTCATAGCTAGTCATAAATTTCCCCGTCTCAACACTTTTCTTTTGGAATGAGTTGTAGGCCTGAAATGCAGGAATGGATGTATATTTTATAAAATGAAATGAGGTTGACCAAACAAAGTATGAAATATTTTTGGTTCAAACTGTCTCCAGTGAAATAGAAGTCAAAGTAAAAAGAATCACTGCGGGCTTTTTTTAACTTGTATTTTCCATACATTTTCTGTTTATATATGGCTTTCCCAGGAATCAAAGCATTAAACAAAAGAAACTGTAAAATGAAAGAATAAATGGCAATAATAAATAGTACACTCCAACAGTGCACAAAAATCTCAAATTAAAGAGGTAATAATACAGAAAAAAAAAGGTGTGACTTATACACCAGTGCGATTTATATGGGTGATTCTTAGACTACGGGCACTTATTATGTCCTTTGATCATATTGTATGAAAAACAGAAAAAAGGGGAAATTTCACACTTTTATAGTTATCTTTACAATGAAAGTGTGTTAAGAAATTTGTTCTAGTAGTCTATGATGACTTTTTCCACCTTTTTTCAGCATCATTATATGCAAATATTGCCGTTTTGTGCTTGTCCAACACCCAGACTTTTGATCTTCAATGATAAAAATGAATGGTAAAGAAACGTTTTTTCTAATGTTTTAAAATATCTCTGAATAAAATATCAGTAAAATAATCAAAACATAATTGGGGTTTCAATGTCATACAACTGTTGTGATTTTTTTAAACAAAATGTAGTTGTCCCACACTATTGCCGGAATTTCCACCACAACACTGTAATGTCCCTTTAAACAGTTTGTATGAAAGATTGTTTGGGTAGTTTCTATGGAGATAAACAGTGACATCAGAGCACATGTATATAGCGCCAAATCACAACAAACAGTTGCCCCAAGGCGCTTTATATTGTAAGGCAATGGTGTGGTGGAAATTACATTTACAAGGCCAATAGTGCCCGTAGTTAAAGAATCACCCATATATGGGATTTTCCTCTCGGGCATTTTTAACACAACAAAACTACACTCAAAACAATTAAAATTAAATAGCAGTTACCTCTTGTGGAAAATACAAAACTTCATCTTACTGCTTCACCTCAGGGAGCTTTGGTAGCTTCTGACAGGGTCACATTGACCTGTTAACTTGCCAGAAAACCTCTCATTGCATCCGCTTTCTACATGCTGTGTAATTAATGCAGTTCATCTTAAATGGCAGGTGACACTAATTTATTTATTTCATGATATTCCCAAAAGACACCCATGAATAGCCCATTTTCCATGAATCTCTCACACAAACTACTGTACCTGTAATGACAGTCACATCTACAAGTAGTTGGACAGGAATATAATTTTGCCTCTGCACACCAGGAAAGTTTTACTAAACTTGACTGTATGGATGATGCTGTGATCACTAAATCAATGATTGCATCATTTGAGAAGCTGCATGAGTGAGGAATCAGAGTAGTCAGGTTTGCAATTGTCCTAGATCAAAATTAAAATCCAGGCTTTCAATGATTTCCTATACTTGGCCTTCAGAAGTGTATCCTGTTGAGAGATTCGGTTATCTCAGCAGTGACATTTATGTTCCTAAGTTGTCGATCTCTGAGATCAGTAGAAATCTAGGAAGAGTTTATGGAGTCATGAGGTTGATGGACAGAGGTGTTTGGCAAAGCAGATACCCAGTGTTCCAATACTTTTTGAAAACACTGTATTTCACACATATCAATTTGTTTATGCCACTTCAAATGCAAAAAATACAAAAAAAAAAAAAAAAAAATTAAATTATCTTACTTAAAAGCAAATCTCTGCAATTTGATCTAAATGAATTAAAACTAGATGATGGGTTGCATAAGTAATGGAACACTTTGGTATAATACCTGTAAATAATCAGTTTTATTGCCAGTTTTCTTCAGACAAGTCAGGGGATGGATACATGAACATTTCCAAGTCATTGAATATGTCTTGCACTTTATTTACATAAATTATGAAGAAATACAAACAGTATGGTACGCTATGGTAAATATGTATGGAGTAGACCATTCTCAAAAAGCTATGTGACTGTGCAAAAAGGAGAGGAGTGAGGAAAGCCACCAAGACACCCAGACAACCCAGAAGAAGTTATAGGCTTCTGTGGCTGTGATTGAAGAAATTGTGCATCGTGCATGTTTTGAATTTTGTAATATGCATATGTCACGGACATGAATGAGCGAAGCTCGTCAGCATCTCACCATGTCATTTAGGTCCTTCAGAGTTTGAGTAAATGCTTCAGGAGAGCATTAGCATGGCTAAAACCTTTCAGCTTAAAAAGGTAGGGGGTCTGGGGGGGGGGGGGGAGCTCCCCCAGACCATTTAAGCATTTTTCTTCATTTGTCTATCACATGCCTGGAGAAGCTCCCTGCCATCTAACCATGTCCTTTAGGTCCTTCAGACTTGTTTCAGTAAAATTGTTCTTGGGAGTATGAGCATGACTAAAACCTTTCAGACTATCCCGCCTTTTAAAGCGTTTTCCTTATTTGCCTTTCAGCTTCTGGAGGGACTTTGCCCCCCCTCATACTCCCCACCTTTTTAAGGAGTTTTCTTTTTTGCTTTTCAGCTGGACCCCCCCAAGTACAGCCCTCTTCCCTTTCCACTTTAAGCATTTTTAAATATACATGTAAATTAAATTAATATTCAAAGTTTTCAGCTAGTTGACAGTAGGGCTGTACAATATGGCAGAATTGTCGTATCTCAATATTGTCAAGTAAATTGGCATGTAAATGTCACTTATATACATGTTGTCTTATTCTTGAGCCGCTTAGGTGGGTAGGGAGAGTTCCCATGGGATGAAAAAGCTTTTCAACCTACCATCCCTGGTTCTCAAGACCAGACACCTAAGTAGCTCGACTCTTTTTTTTTTTTTTTTTTACTTTTTTCTTTAAAGATATTTCGGTGTACCTTAGTACACACTAGTAGAGTTCCACCTTAGATTTGGAATGTATAACAGAAGATATACCTTACTGAATTTTCACATCAATATGGTATATACAATATGACTATGATTTGACACAAAGTGCAGCAACAGTGAAAATTAAACATTCTTAAACAAAACAGTAATAATACACACATATTGCACTCATCATAAGGTTAGGATACTGTGCCCTCCAAAAGCATTGGAACACTTCGAATTTCACACATTTTAATTTGTTTATGCCATTTTAAATACAAGAAATACAACAAAAATAAAGAATAAAAATTTCTAAAATTATCTTCCTCAAACTCAAACTGAAAGCAAATCTCTAAAACTTGATATAACCTGTAAATAATAATCAGTTTTATTGCCAGTTTTCTTTAGACAAGTCAGGGGATGGAAACATGAACATTCCCAAGTCACTGAATATGTCTTACACTTTATTTACATCAATTATGATTACATCAAATTACATCAAATCTAGGCTTTCATCGCAAATGTACTTTCTGTCAAATTGTAGCTGAACTTTCAGGTCTTCTTTTTAAGAAAATCCTCCTCTACACCACTTCATCGTGAAGATGGATTTTATATTTTTAATTAATTTATATCAAGGTGTAGAGATTTGCTTTCAGTTTGAGTCAAGGAAGTTAATTTTAGACAAAAAATGTATTTGAAATGGAATAAACAAATTAAAATGTGTGAAATACCAAGTGTTCCAATACTTTTGAGGGCAATTGAGAAACAGTGAGAAGCAGCATCTTACATCTCATATATAGTGCAGCAGATGAGAATATTTTGAGTGAAATCCTGCAAATGGTGAGACAAGCATCAAATTTGGCACAAATAACCCATAGACATTAACTCTTAAAAAAAAACTGGATTGGCCACTTGAATTTTTAATAGGCAGTCAGGTAGGGGTCAATTGAAGAATTACACAGGGGTCAAAATTAAAAGATGCTCCAATCATATCGAAAACTACACCACGTTTGCCTGATCATAAAGATTCCAAAAAGATATAGTTTGAACAATCTGGGACTGAATGTTATGGAGATATGAGGTAAAAGCAGCAAGAATGGTGACAAAGGTCAGTTTCAGTTTGTACAGGGGTCAAAAGTTAAAGTTGCTCCATTAATTTAGCTCCAGCTGTATTTGTGCTGAATTTGCTCTAGCTCCACCCATGCCAGGAAGTGTTCAACATTTCCTGTTTCACTGTGACTGAAAAGTTGGCAATTCCTGTTTGAGTGTGAACTTGCCACTGAGTTCCCACAAGATTCTATGGGATCTCGTCTGTCAATCCAGGAAGTGTTTGACATTTGAACATTTCCTGTTTTACTGTGGATTTTACTGTGGCGTCCTAAACAGGAAGTGTTTAGGATGCCCTGTACCATGAGTAAGCTTTGCGCCACTGCGCGACGCTTTGCTCATATCACCAGTTATACAGCTTCATGATGAAGTGGTATTCTCCCTATTGAGATATTCCATAATCTCTTGCGTGCCACAGAGTCAGTGGAGTCAAAATAACAGAGAATCCACATGATGACAATTGAAAATGAACATCATCCTACCAAAATGTAATTTTTTTTTATACTTTTCATCATGTCAATAAGAGATTGCATGCATGAGAGCCTGAAAACTTGCTAAAACAAATATTCCAAATAATCCGTGATTGCTACCTTTAACCTACGTGGAATTTAATAAAGGCAAACTGAATTTCAGACATTTTTATTTGTATTACTCTGAAACAAAGAGCAAACTTCACTTTTCCCCAGAACGACATGAACAAGAAGCGATGGCGGCTCACAGCAATTCCCATTGAAAAAGTGGAGAAACAACCTGAGCTTCTCGCATGTTTACCTAAAACAAAGACAATAACAACATCTAAAAACCTAGATAATATAGTCACGAGAGTTTAGGCACAATATACAAAGAGTTTTATGTTGCAATGTTAATGCTGTTGTCCGTGCGCAGCGGGTAAAGTGCAGCCTGATCAGACCGTCTCACTGCAGTTCTCAATGTTGACATCTCACAGAGCGGCTCTTCGAAGTTTTGCGGGATTTGAAACCTCAATCGGGTGAATAGAGGAGGGTTTTCTTAAAAAGAAGACCTGAAATTTCAGCTACAATTTGCCAGAAGGTACATCTGAGATGCAAGCCTAGATTTAATGTTCTGGAGAAAGAAAATCCTCTTCAGTATGAAGCTGTATAACTGGGGATACAAAATGTAAAACATGCACTATGCACAATTTCTCCAGTTGCAGCCACAGAAGCCTGCTGTTGTGGTTTTCAGTTGTGGTCAGTGTTCTTTTCCCTGGTGTTCTTTCTCTTTCCCTCCAGTCAAGCTGATTATGAGACACACATGCAGCTGCAGCACACCTGTCGGTAATTAGCGACGTCTCCTTAAGGCCTGGCTGAGCAGAAAGATGACGCCAGATTATTCCACTCTCTGTATAGTACAGTTGGCCTCTTGTTACATGTTCTGTCTGTTTAGCTGTTTTTGTTCCTCAGCCTCTCTTGTTTGATACTTTGTTTTGTTTCCTTGCAGATCTGCAGCCACTACCAGCTCCACTGGCCCACCTGGTTTCACTCCCTACCTTCCAGTCCTCCAGTGTCACCAACTCCATATATTTATCTTTTCATTTGACAATGAACCTGTTATTTCTTTCACTCAGCTCACTGCCTCATTGTATTTTGAGTCCTAACCGGTTCTTCCTGTTTTCACAACACAGATAACTTCTTCTGGGTTGTCTGGGTGTCTTGGTGGCTTTCCTTGTTCTTCTCCTTCTTGTACAGTCAGTTTTTGAGAACTGTCTACTCCACACAGATTTACCATAACATGCCATACTGTTTGTATTTCTTCATAATTGATGTAAATAAAGTCCAAGACATATTCGGTGACTTGGAAATGTTCATGTATACAACCCCTGACTTGTCTGAAGAAAACTGCCAACAAGACAAACTGATTACGAGTATTTACAAGTAAAGGTGAATCTCGTTAACTCGCGCAAGTTGGAGTCCACAAAATTGAACCTCCAGTTATCTGAAACCGTGAGTTAATGAGGCTGGCCAAAAACTTACGGTAGTCTGTATAGTAGTCTAAATTTTTGGGGTCCACAAATTGACCGTGAGTAAAGCCAAAACACAAGTTACTGACACAGCTCGAGGATGCATGGCACAGATAGTGGGAGGGCACAAAATGTAGACTCGAAGATAAAGTGCTAGAGGTAAAGAAATAATCTTTTATCGTTAGGACTGGCTGGGGTAAGGTACACAGGAGGGCAAGCAGCGAAGCAGAGGTACAGGTAAGTGCAAGGCAAAAACATGGTCAAAAGGCAGGCTGGGTTCAAAGACACGGAGAGAAACTGTAGCATGGGATGAGGCAAAAACAAGGTCCGAAAAACAAAGCAAGGTCAATACACAAAGTGGCAAAAACAGGACTATGGCAAAAGGCTGGAACGAGGATACCAAGATCGCTACGAACTGGCAGAGGAGTGGAGAAAGTGAAGGGCTTAAATAACACAGGTGTAATTAGAGAAACAAGATGCACGTGTTGGAATATTCTGACAAGGGAGACGTGGTCAGGTGAATCTAAGAGGCGGGAAAAGAGGCAAGAGACAGAGGGAGAGATCAGAAAGAGACAAAGACGAAACAGACAGGTTCAAGAGTGTAAGTGAACAGATGGGGAAAACAGAGACAAAGAAGAGACAGGTGCAAAAGTGTAAGTGAAAGAAATACAAATGGTGACTACAATCAGTGACTAATAAGATAACAAACTAAACTCAACACATGGCTCAAAGTCCAAAAGATAATAAACATAAAGTAACCTATAGATGAACAGCATAACTACATAACAGAAAACAAAACCCAATGAGCAGAAAAAAGGAATGAAAGATGACATCATGAGAAACAGAAAATAAAACCAGAAACAAAAGCATAACACAATAGAAAAGCAATAGCTGGACAGAAACTACAACTGAATAAACCACATGACTAAGGTATGATAAACAGAAAATACATAATAAGCAGAAAAAAAAAAACCAGAGACTACAAACTACCGGACAGACTATAAATGATGAATGAAAAAATAAAACTAATGACTACAATATCAAACCATGGAAAGAGGAAAAATAAACACCACCACCCTGGGGCTGAAACCTGACAGTTATGCATATGCAAGTTAACAGGGTTCACCTGTATTATACTAAAGTGGTCCATTACTTATGCAACTCTTCATCTTGGCTTTTATATTTTAAATATAAATTAATTAATAAAAAAAATTATAACAAGTTGTAGATATTTTCTTTGAGTTTAAGGAAGATAAATTTAGATTTTTTTTTTTTTTTTTGTATTTTTGAATTTGAAATGGCTTTAAAAAAAAGTAAAATGAGTAAAACACCAAGTGTTCCAATACTTTTGGAAGGCACTGTATCTTTGCACGAGAATGAAGATCCCAGTCTTTAAGGTCTTGGTGCTTCTTGTCTTAATGTATGACTGCAAGACTTTTCAGCCCATCTGGTGACAGAAGGCGATGACTGGATGTCTTTGGTACAAGTTCCCATTGGAGGATCCTTGGGTGCCGCTGCAAAGACTTTGTGTCTTGAACAGTTACATATAGACTCTGAAAATGGAAGTTCTGCATATAAAATTTGCAATAACTCTTAAATAAGTAATGCAGTATTTTTGTTAAACACCCAACTCTCCTTTGTGGTGTTGAACAGTGGCAAACTTATAGAAACTGTGTTACTGTTCAGCTACTTATAGACATGACTGCATATTGAGCCTTTTGCTGCCTCCTTTTGTTTTGCCAGTGCAACAGTAAAGATACAGTCAGCAGTCACACAACTCATAATAAATGATAGAAATCAAAGGTTCTGCATTGCTCACTAGTGAACATTGTTTGCGCTCCATTATAGAAAGTCATGAGTACAGCCACTGCATCTTCAGCCTTTTGGTGCTTATTGTATTATGTGTGCTTCAGTCTTTCTTTATTGTGTGGCAGTTGATTGTGACTAAAGGCAATCAACCCAGAACTGTGGCTCTGCTTCTGCCATGCTGCACTGCACCTACTACAATCCAAACAGGGTCATGGCCAGAGGGCATCAATGTGCTGCTGAAGTGGCATCCCGCTCTGTGTGTTGAACAAAGCCAAGTAGCTGTCTGATGTCAGTTTTACTGGCGACTACGACACAGGCTATCAGAATAAAGAGTACATTTACAAGCTACACCTACTGTAATATATGACTCCTCACTTATAAAATGCTGGGATTTTTCTTCTACATTTGGATTACTTGGATAAAAATTCAAATTTTCTTTGAAGGGGATTAAAAGGCATTTAAATATGAAATTCAAAAACAGTCAGTTCTGAGTTCATTCACTTGTGTTTTAACATGCTTCAACACCAATTCAACAGGAATGTTTCAAAACATTTTTGCTTTTAGTAATTTGATGTTTTTATGCCCCATTTAGCACAGGCAAGACCAACTTTTTTTTTTTGTAGTTTCTTGAATGGTCGCTTAAAGGCTGGCTCCAAAAGCAAATCGCTCCCCACGTTTAAATCCTCAATTTTACAGCAGAAATGAACATAAAAAATAAACAGTTTTGGTATTGAAAGCTAGTTTTCATCTTCATGGCATCTGTATGGCAGGTGAATTTTATTTATCAATTTCTTTTCATACATCATTATTTTAAGCCTTTTTAAGGTAGTGTGTGGTGGTGATCTGTGTCCAGTGTCTTGCTAGCAAAACCTGCTAACTGCTGTGCACTTGTCTTGAGCATTTTATTACAAATATCTAAGATAATATGGCCTGTTGTGCGGTAAATTGTACAAATTGATCTTCTAGGAAGTTTGCTCCAGTGTTTCCAATGAGTGACATTTTAGCATTATTTAATTTGCATGTTAGCGCTGTTAGCAGGTATTGGCAGCTTTGTGATCTTTGAGCCACTGATGGTGCAACCGTTACTGAAGCAATATGCCCCTTCTACAACCCCTGGCAATAATTATGGAATCACCGGCCTCGGAGGATGTTCATTCAGTTGTTTAATTTTGTAGAAAAAAAGCAAATCACAGACATGACACAAAACTAAAGTCATTTCAAATGGCAACGTTCTGGCTTTAAGAAACACTATAAGATATCAGGAAAAAAAAAAACTGTGGCAGTCAGTAACGGTTATTTTTTTAGACCAAGCAGAGGGGAAAAAAATAAGGACTCACTCAATTCTGAGGAATAAATTATGGAATCACCCTGTAAATTTTCATCACCAAAACTAACACCTGCATCAAATCAGATCTGCTCGTTAGTCTGCATCTAAAAAGGAGTGATCACACCTTGGAGAGCTGTTGCACCAAGTGGACTGACATGAATCATGGCTCCAACACGAGAGATGTCAATTGAAACGAAGGAGAGGATTATCAAACTCTTAAAAGAGGGTAAATCATCACGTAATGTTGCAAAAGATGTTGGTTGTTCACAGTCAGCTGTGTCTAAACTCTGGACCAAATACAAACAACATGGGAAGGTTGTTAAGGGCAAACATACTGGTAGACCAAGGAAGACATCAAAGCGTCAAGACAGAAAACTTAAAGCAATATGTCTCAAAAATCGAAAATGCACAACAAAACAAATGAGGAACAAATGGGAGGAAACTGGAGTCAACGTCTGTGACCGAACTGTAAGAAACCGCCTAAAGGAAATGGGATTTACACACAGAAAAGCTAAACGAAAGCCATCATTAACACCTAAACAGAAAAAACAAGGTTACAATGGGCTAAGGAAAAGCAATCGTGGACTGTGGATGACTGGATGAAAGTCATATTCAGTGATGAATCTCGAATCTGCATTGGGCAAGGTGATGATGCTGGAACTTTTGTTTGGTGCCATTCCAATGAGATTTATAAAGATGACTGCCTGAAGAGAACATGTAAATTTCCAGTCACTGATGATATGGGGCTGCATGTCAGGTAAAGGCACTGGGGAGATGGCTGTCATTACATCAATAATTGCACAAGTTTACGTTGATATTTTGGACACTTTTCTTATCCCATCTATTGAAAGGATGTTTGGGGATGATGAAATCATTTTTCAAGATGATAATGCATCTTGCCATAGAGCAAAAACTGTGAAAACATTCCTTGCAAAAAGACACATAGGGTCAATGTCATGGCCTGCAAATAGTCCAGATCTTAATCCAATTGAAAATCTTTGGTGGAAGTTGAAGAAAATGGTCCATGACAAGGCTCCAACCTGCAAAGCTGATCTGGCAACAGCAATCAGAGAAAGTTGGAGCCAGATTGATGAAGAGTACTGTTTGTCACTCATTAAGTCCATGCCTCAGAGACTGCAAGCTGTTATAAAAGCCAGAGGTGGTGCAACAAAATACTAGTGATGTGTTGGAGCGTTCTTTTGTTTTTCATGATTCCATAATTTTTTCCTCAGAATTGAGTGATTCCATATTTTTTTCCCTCTGCTTGGTTTAAAAAAGTAACCGTTACTGACTGCCACAGTTTTATTTTCCTGATATCTTATAGTGTTTCTTAAAGCCAGAAAGTTGCCATTTGAAATGACTTTAGTTTTGTGTCATGTCTGTGATTTGCTTTTTTTCCTACAAAATTAAACAACTGAATGAACATCCTCCGAGGCCGGTGATTCCATAATTATTGCCAGGGGTTGTACATTGTTATACGCTGTCCCAACCACCCATTATGAAAAACACCAGCTAGCGTGTATGACTAAGCATTAATCAAGCATCCAAACTAAAATTAGACTTAATTTTACCTGTCCTGGTCATGTCACTCTTGCCCAAACTACTCTTCAACAATTTCTTTGTTGGCTGGGATTTGAACCGTGTTAACCACTGTGTTATGTGTCGGACGCAGCTCGGAGAACCGACCAGCGTTTGAAGGACCCAGTATGAAATAAGCAGAGCACGGAACAAAGGCTAACTGAATTTAATACATAACAGTGATCATAATAATAATAAAAGGTGCGGCCTGGCGTGGTGCGCTCCCAGCAGCGCTAATGGTCCGGAGCCAGAAGCTGTTTCGGACCCAAGGACCCCGCCGACACCCCCCAGGTGGCCGCAACAACCGAGTCTGTGAAAGAAGGAACCATTATGTGAGTCCACACTCTACACACAGAACACTTAAAGGTGTACAAACAGCAAACACTTCCTGGCTTGATTACTGATCAGCTTCCAACCTGCAGGCATGGAACATCCAGTTCACAAAACTCCACCGCAGTGGAAGCTGATACATGACTAACATACAGCTCAATACAATAAGGTGTGAGGGACACCACATTTACTGACTGTATAACTGTTAGTCACAAAATCCAACGTACCTCAGGAAGTGTGCTGACGAGCGTGAAACCTCACCCTCTCCTCTTTCACAGACCGTGCATCAAACCTGGACATTCTCAGCGTCCGCTGCTGATGAGATGGCTCCCAAGACGACGATCTCACCCGTCTGGTCACAAGGTCGAGTCTCTGGCAAATGCACACTGTGCACTTCAGTCTTAAATGCCAACATACTCCAATCCCTCCAGATGCACCTCAGCTGTGAGTCCTGACGAGTCGCAGGTGATCAGGGTGAAGTCCTAACAGCCTCAGCAACACAGCCACTCAGTCCCAAATGCATGCCACCTGGGAGGAAACACAAAAGGCAAACAAACCAGCAGCCAGGCCCCCCCAGCCATACAACACACTGCCAAGATAGGGACATCCAGTGTCGCTCCATGTCAGCAAACCTATGGCTGATATCACAGAGACTATACATAGTCTACGAGCACAATTCCTTCCTTTTGGGATGTCGGACCAATCTTCAAAGCATATTTCCAAATACTCCACAGCAGTGGTTTGAGTTAGCATCTCAGTACAAATGAAAGTTTAGGGACCATCTCTAGCCACACATTCTATCTACTGTTTAATTCTAGTTTTAGTTCTACATTTATATTTTGTCTAGTTTGTTTCTAGTTTACTAGCTGGGTGGAGTGGAGTGACAAGCACATGACATGTCCACTGTTCATGAAGTAGCTAAATGACAAGTGAATTCAACCACAGGTGTTTGTAATTTTCAGTAATTTATCTCACATCTCACATTTATCTCACATCTACTAGCTATCCACAACCTGCTAACTGACACTCACTTGTAGGTAGCAGTTCAAATAACAACTAGTGTCACAGGATGGCTCATAGCCTACGACAAAAAAGAGAGGGGAGGCAAGGTTTAGGCCAATAAGAAGGATTTTTATTGTAAATAATAATTAACTTCAAACAAAAATAAAGAAATGAGGTGTGATGTGTCAATATGCAAAATGTATGCAGTGTCTGTGTGTGTGAACATGTATGTGCAAATATGTCTGTGTATAAAACCAAAACCAACAAGAACTAAACAAAAAGTGGTAACTGTAGGAGTCAGCAGAGAGCGAGAATATTGCTGGATGCCTGCTTATATAATGAGCCCCAGGTAAGTCCAATTAAACATTGCCTGCCTCTGCCTGCAGGAGGAACCACCCCTGCAGAGGAGAGGCCATGACACCCCCCACCCCTTAAAATGAGGGTCCCACCATCTGCTCCAGAAAAATTTAACCCAATTTAAAAAAAATACCACCAAAAAAAAACAACCATGGGAGCCAGCTCCCAGACAAGCCCTGATTTGTCACAGGCCAGCTCATAGCCCATGAGAAAAAAAAAGAGGAGAGGCAAGGTTTAGGCCAATAAGAAGAATTTTTATTGTAAATAATAATTAACTTCAGACAAAAATAAAGAAATGAGGTGTGACGTGTCAATATGCAAAATGTATGCAGTGCCTGGGTGCATGAACATGTATGTGCAAATATGTCTGAGTGTAAAACCAAAACCAACAAGAGCTAAACAAAAAGTGTTACCTGTAGGAGCCAGCAGAGAGAGAGAATGTTGCCGGACGCCTACTTATATAATGAGCCCCAGGTAACTCCAATTAAACATGGCCCGCCTCAGAGGAGAGGAGTGGCCATGACACTAGCATTAAAATGCATTAAGGTTTACCAAATGTAATCATGTTGGTCCTCATTGTATGTTCTTTTAATGGTAAATGGACTGCATTTATATAGCGCTTTTCCATCTGAATCAGACGCTCAAAGCGCTTTACAATTATGCCTCACATTCACCCCAATGTCAGGGTGCTGCCATACAAGGTGCTCACTACACACCGGGACCAATAGGGGATTAAAGGCCTTGCCCAAGGGCCCTTAGTGATTTTCCAGTCAGGTGGGGATTTGAACCCATGATCTTCTGGACTCAAGCAGAAGAATCCTTCACCCTCATCAACATTATTGGCTGCACTTGTGGAGGATGTCCACGTGCAGGCCTAATGACTCGCAGTACCTGTGGATGATGCTCACGTGCAGACTTAAGGACTTTCAGCTGAAGCAGATAATGAGATGGTGTTCTGCATTTAAGCCATGAGTGGTTCAAGCAGAATTGCCGGGAACTCGACCTTGTGACGTTCATTTGTGAGACACTGAGGACCGCGCCTGGGTTTGACACATCGTGCCTGTGAAGGAGGACGGGTGAGGGACACATGCTGTCAGCACACATCAGAGGTGATTGATTGTCTGAATAAGTGTTAATAGTAATTTGGCATTTTGTTACGCAGTATATTTGAACATTGATGAGAATTGTGCAGCTCGCTTCTCACGGCCGTGGCGTGCGGACTGATGATCCTCCACCTGTTGTGAGAAGCTGCTCATTTACATAAAGCTTAAAGTCAGACCTGAATGTGTTGCTGACAGTGTGTGCCTTTGAAGGATATTAGTTGTAGCTGTTGACTTACCTCACCTCTTCTATCCTTCACAGAGTCAGTTTGTCGTGTCCACCTGGGGGGTGTTTGGCGGTGAATTTGAGTCCAGAAGCGCCGGGCTTCGATCCCTTTGGGCGCTGGAGAGCGCGCCGTCCTTCACTCCGCCAGACAAGCTATATATTATGTTGTACACAATTATTGCACGGAAAGGGAAATAAATGTTTTGTTTTTGGAACCGCTTTCTGGTTATTTAGCGCTGGGTTCAGTCAGACGCAGGTCCGCTCCTCAACCCGCGTCGGCACATAACAGACACTGCAGAATGAGTCATGGTTTGGCATACAATTAATTTGAAGTGGAGTGACTCACTGAAGACTGAGTCACATACTAGTCACACACTAGCCATACAGAATTTGCACAGTCTGTGAAAATCCACAAAAATACAAACATACAGTGTATAGAGAGTACAGTGAACAACTTGTGTTACACTTCAGAAAATGATGGGCCACTCATCTCCCATGCAACATATTTATTTTTGCAGGAACTGCAAAACAGAAAATGGTCAGGTTAACAGGAGCACTTGGAGTGTGATCTGTACACTGCCTCATCACGTAGTGACTGGACTTCTTCTGCACCAAATACTACAGGATGGCTAGGATATAACTGACCGTACTGTCTCAATAATTATACAGTTTAACCACATACATTGTTCTCATGAACTGACAGAAATCACAATCTGTTTCTTTGTCTATGAACACATATTTTAATAATGAACTCAAAATGAAGTTTTAGACTGCTTTTACCCATTCTGTTTCTCACTGTTCCATTCTCTTATTCATTACTCTCATGAACTGTATTTATTAAACTACTGATTTTAAACCAATGCATTTTACTGTATTCCTCTCATATTCACCCTTCGGGAGATGAACCTTAGCATATTACACTTTGATTATAAAGAAAAATGTTTAGTGCAACTTGAACTCAAAATACATGTGTGGAAGAGACTTTCCTCACAGTCTCATAGCTGGATTAGCACTTAGAAAGGATAACACTTGTGTTCCTTAACTTAGCCTTACACTTTAACTCTGCACTGAACTTAGTATTTCAGTTTACACAAGCTTCTCCTAACACATTTACTCTGTTCAACATTCGTTTTGCCAAGAATTCATGCTTTTACAGTTGTTCAAGTTGATTGATTGTTCTTGTTCTTAACTCATACAGAGAAAGTTCCCTTCTACATTACCACGCTCACCACAGACTACGTGTCCGCCATTTCAGGTGCACCCTGCAGCACGTCACCTTTACACGGTCATAAACTTGTGAATTTACTCTCTGGCTTGACATCTGTTACCCACTGAAGCCTTTATGATCTATTACTACTGTTGTCCATTACTTATAGATTATTTACCACTCAGCTTACCTGAAAAACAGAAAATGGTCAGGTTAACAGGTGCACTTGGAGTGTGACCTGTACACTGCCTCATCACATACTGACTGGACTTCTTCTGCTGGGGCGTCAGCTACTGATGCATAAGATACCAAGTGCCCCCTGCTGGGCGAAACCTACATTACACTCTATTGTTGCGAAACAGACATTAACAGTAGTTCTCTCAATGGAAAATGACCTTTAGTACTAAAATAAAATGGGGGGGGCAACTATTTTGCTGCATTCATTTTTATCCTAGGGCTACACTTGCACAGAAGAACTTTCACCGATGTGCAGTACAGGTTCATGTCAAAGCAAAACAAAAAGAATTGTAGCAGCAGAATATCAAAGCTGGATATTCTCTTTGCAAGACTGAGAGTTTGGTGGATGAGAGTAAAGTTGTCTTGATTTGACACCTTAGACAAAATGACGGGCTAAACCAGTGTGGGTCTGTAAATAGTGTATGAGGCTAGCACACTCACTGAGCAGGTTCTGGTAGGTACAGCTCAGTGTGTCGTAATTGAGAGAGTGGCAACATGACGAGTCAAAAAAAAAAAAAATCAATCACGTGACTCATGGTGCCATCTTGGTTCCAAAAAAAGCGCTCACTGTTAATCTATTTGCATGGAAATCCAGCTATTTTATTTATTTATTCACTGAAAATGCCGGGTTGTTGTGCATTTGGATGCACAAATAGACACAACAAGGGCTTCAAGATGTACAGATTCCCTTAAGATCTGAACAGAAGAAAAATTTGGGAAAATAAAGCCAGCGGTTTGGGATGCAAGCAACTTCATCGTCAATGTTTTGAGAGGTAAATTTATTGCTCAGTCCCATGTACAGTAAAACTCACCTAAACCATCATCGTATAAACCAGATATTCACAGTAACCAGACAGAAAAAGTCTCAAAGTTTTTGTATTGTTTTCTATGTAATAAATACCGTATATAACGGATTTTGCACAACGGATTTTCACTCCCATCAGATAAAATGTCCCAGCCGATTGCAATGTATTTCCATTAAAACCCCAAGCAGTCTGGACATGCAAAGTAACAAAGGTACAAGTTAAAGTTCAGCTCTGACACTCGGCAATTTGAGGAAAGTGGGATCGGAGTCATTTCTGTGATTTAAAGCCTGACCTTTTTTTTTCACACCGTGCTCAGACTCGAATCTGCAGCCTGGACGTGCACCTGTTAAATCAGACACAAAAGGCTGTAATTTGACACTTTTCTGCTTTTACTCCTTGTCTGCCATCATATTATAATAGTATTTGCAGTATGCAGGCTGATTAGAAATGGATCAGAAAAGTCCACAACTTTACAGCACAAAGTCGGTAAAAGAGGAAATTGTACAGCTCACCTTTGAATTGGAGGTGATGATTGTAGAAAAAAAAGCTTGTTGAGGGTCAAATTAATCCATAATAAAGCATAAACCAGAGACAGAGAACTTTAAAACTGTCACGCACGTCATTGCGTGACACGGAGTTACAGAGCTGCAGGAGCATAAATCAGGCTTTAAATTAATTACATAAATCATCATAAAATGTAAATTTGATAGCTTAACTATGTTTATATTTATTTTGATAGCACGTGTACCTGGATGTGCTGCTGTATGTGGTTAAATGATTTTAAAAAAATGTTGAAAACATTAAAGGTTCATTCAGTAGTTCAGCGCAGTTGGAACCAAAATGGCGCCATATTCTGAGTGGACAGCACTCTCTAAATTAAGGAACACTAGTACAGCTCGGATCTCCAGGACCATCCATCCTAGAACATTCTGACCAATAGGGTGACAATGTGCTGAAATGGGTCTTTTATTGATTTGCTTTGATCCTTTCATAAATCTTTGCTTTTTGAACATAAAACAAACCAAGGAAAACCACTTGTAACATTTTAGTCCTTGCTATATTGATGTGCAGCTCAATCTATGGTTAAGTAACTCTCACACTTGGTTGAGTTTTGCTTCATGTAGTGCCACAAAGAAATGAACTACAGTACAACTTAGAGCACTTTGGCTTTTTTCAGTGCAGAGTCCACCTGAGCAGTCACAACACTATTCAAAAGTCATGTAAAGTGATTTTATTTTTACACCTCAGCCCCCCACATGTTGGGTTCAGGATGGAGCATGGGAAAGACATTGATGCATCTTTCAATGTTAACTTAAAAAATAAAACCTCAGAAATTGTGCAACCCCAGCTTGTTTTTTGTGTGCAGTAAATTAAAATTTAAGTAACCAGGTAAGTGGACATACTCTCTAGAGGGTGGAAAATCAGGATTCTCACTGTCCTTCACCATCAGCTGGCAGAAATGTAGGAGTGTACTCTTTAAATTATGAAATAAAATTGCACTGGGATGAAGATGTTACTGAGTGATGAAAGTGAAAAAGCCCAGAGATATGGCATTAAAAAAATGCAGTGACAAAACATGTTAGTTGGACTTGAAGTGTTGCAGCCGACCACAGAAAATGTAACTATATTTCCTGCATCACGTTTCCTTGTACGTAACATATGAAATTACTGGTGCAATGGTGTTGTGGTGTAATAGCTTCTGAATCCTCTGACACTGCGGCATTTGACTTAAGATACACCTTAATTTTTACCCATGTTTGACAAATCTAGCCTTTTTTTGTTTGTTTTTGCTGAAACACATAACTGTCATACTGAAAAATGTCCTTTTCTTTCCTTTTTCAAGGCACACACAGGCAGGAGGAGAATGACGTGCAGAAGAAAGACTTGGGACTGTCAAGCATCTGATTGTCATGATCCAGCCCTGTTGGGCCCGACTGTTATTATTTTGAAGTCTTTTTTCCAGTTTTGTGCTCTGAGCTTTCAGGCCATGTATCATACTCATGCTTAAGCTGGTCTTGTTTCTTGTTGTCAGGTTTTCATGTTCATGTTATCACTGGTTTTGTTTGTCAATCATCCTTGCATTTGTTCACTCTTGGTTCCTTATGTAGCTGTAGTTTAGTTCTGTTCATCACATTGTGTGTATTATGCTTTGGTCACAGTTTTTGGTGGTTATTTACCGGCAAGTGTTTCCTGTCTGGTTATGTTCCTTTAGTTATTTATTGCACTCTGTTTATCATTTATTTTGTGTTGCTTTATTATACTTTAGTCACAGGGTTTTGTTATTTATCTGCAGTGCTTCTTGTTTGATTATGTTCCATTTGTTATTTATTGCATTTTCTGTTTATCTGTTATCTTGTTTTATTAACTGCATTATTCGGCAGGGGTGGTGGCCAAGTGGTTAATGCACTTGGTTTCAGTTCAGAAGGTTCCGGGTTCAAATCCCACCCCTGCCACATTTCTCCATGTAATGTGGAGTTGCGTCAGGAAGGGCATCCGGCGTAAAACTTGTGCCAATTCAACATGCAGATCCACCTTGGATTTGCTGTGGCGACCCCGAGTGCAAAACAAGGGAGCAGCCGAAGGGACTTACTTTATTCTCTAGTCACTGGGTTTGTTTATTCTCTGTTTTTCAGTTGTTTATTTTGCTCTTCTCATTTGTGTATTCAGTTCTTATGTTCAGGCTTAGTTTGTTACCAGTCATAGTTGTTCTGCGTTCTGTCCATGGTTTCTGTTATTGCCTCTTGTTCTTTGACTACTCCAGCTCTTGTGTCTTTGTCTCCCACACTTTGATTCAGTCTGCTTTGCATTTTCACTCACTCCCCCTCTTGCACCTGCTCACACATCTTTGTCTGTTTCATCACCCCACTCTGTCTTCCTGCCTTCACTATCTTGTCTCATGCCTATCTCTGTTCACTGGTCACACCCCCTTCCAGAACCTTCACCAACACCTGAATCTCATTTCACTAATCACACCACCAGTTATTTAAGTACTCACAGTCTCACAGTCCCTTGCTTGATTGTTGAATGTCTTTCACTTTCCAGTTGTTGTTTCCTGCCTCCTTTTGTCTTGTATTCAGCCTGCCGGTTTTAGTAGACCTTGTTTTGTCCTTGACCACATTTTTGTCTTTGCCTTTGATTGCCACCACACTTTGTATTTTGACCTCAGCCTGTTTTTTCGACAAAGCCTCAGCCTCACGTCTGTCGGTACCTTTGCCTCATTGCTGGACCACCTGTGAACTGAATCCCTGCCTTCTTCAACGATTAAACCTAATTCTAACTGCACCTGCTGTGAGTTTGCATTTGTGTCCACCTGGTTTGTGACCCATCCTGACACTGATGGTTACGTACGTAGTTGATCAAGCCCAAAATAAATTAATCAAAACAAAATAAAAATTCCACATGCAATTTGACCAAAAAAAAACACCTTCAGCCTGTGGACCCAGTGCAGCTGACATCATTAATCCTGTTTTTCAAAGTTCTTTCAGTGTGTCATATTGAACCTTTTTGCTAAAAGCATCCTTTAATGCACAGCAATGCACCAACGTGCATATCAGCACATTGGCTGCAACAATCCGTATGAAAAACAAATTATACCAGAAAGAAGGAAAGATACGAGTATGGAGAAGGAAAGTAACTTGTTGAGTTGAATTGTTCTAAATTATCTGTCAAACATGGAGACAGTGTTATGGTATGGAGAGGTATGGCTGCCGTGAAACTGGGTCACTGGTGTTTATTGATGATGTGCCTACTGATGGAAGTAGTATAATGAATCCTTAAGTGTATATGGCTGTACTATCTGCTCAGATTCAGCCAAATACTGCCAAACCGATAGGACAATGCTTCACGGTGCAGGTGGATAATGACTGAAAACATACTGCCAATGCAACCTGAGAGCTTCTCAAACCTAAAAAATGGATAATTCTCAGTGGGCTGACCTGACATGACCTCAACCCAACAGAGTTGGTTTTCACTTAGTGAGGGCAGAAAGACCCATAAACAAGCAGAAAGAGAAGGAGGCTGCAGTAAAGACCTGGCAAAGCATGTCAAAGGGAAAACATTATTTGGTGATGTCCATGTGTTCCAGATTTCAGGCATTAACAGATTGCAAATGATTTTCAAACAAGTATTAACAATAATCCTTATGTATATAATTCAAATTGTGTTAGTCTATTTACTTTCTGCCTCTGGAAATGGAGAGACTACATATAAAAACATCTGTAATCCCTAATCAGTTAATAGTCATTTTCATAAACCCCTTGAGTTAAAGCCAAAAGTCTACATTTTAATCACATCTTTACTGCATAATTCCAACTCCATCGTAGTGGTTTACAGATGGAAAATTGCAAAAATTGTGTCACTGTCTATGTACCCAGTAAGTTCAATGGAAGGATAGTACCAAAGGCAGAAACAACAGGAAGCAGGGCTGGATCCAGAGTGAAAATCTGAGAGATGCACTTTTGCCCAGTGATAAAACAAAAATCAAACGCGTCTTATTATTCAATAATCTTCATTCTTTTATTCGTGTGCAACATACATTGTCACACTTCTTTTAATACACTCAACAAAAATATAAACGCAACACTTTTGGTTTTGCTCCCATTTTGTATGAGATGAACTGAAAGATCTAAAACTTTTTCCACATACACAATATCACCATTTCCCTCAAATATTGTTCACAAACCAGTCTAAATCTGTGATAGTGAGCACTTCTTTGCTGAGATAATCCATCCCACCTCACAGGTGTGCCATACCAAGATGCTGATTAGACACCATGATTAGTGCACAGGTGTGCCTTAGACTGCCCACAATAAAAGGCCACTCTGAAAGGTGGAGTTTTATCACACAGCACAATGCCACAGATGTCGCAAGATTTGAGGGAGCGTGCAATTAGCATGCTGACAGCAGGAATGTCAACCAGAGCTGTTGCTCGTGTACTGAATGTTCATTTCTCTACCATAAGCCGTCTCCAAAGGCGTTTCAGAGAATTTGGCAGTACATCCAACCAGCCTCACAACCGCAGACCACGTGTAACCATACCAGCCCAGGACCTCCACATCCAGCATGTTCACCTCCAAGATCGTCTGAGACCAGCCACTCGGACAGCTGCTGAAACAATCGGTTTGCATAACCAAAGAATTTCTACACAAACTGTCAGAAACCGTCTCAGGGAAGCTCATCTGCATGCTCGTCGTCCTCATCAGGGTCTCGAAATGACTCCAGTTCGTCATCGTAACCGACTTGAGTGGGCAAATGCTCACATTCGCTGGCGTTTGGCATGTTGGAGAGGTGTTCTCTTCATGGATGAATCCCGGTTCACACTGTCCAGGCAGATGGCAGACAGCGTGTGTGGCGTCGTGTGGGTGAGCGGTTTTCTGATGTCAATGTTGTGGATCGAGTGGCCCATGGTGGCGGTGGGGTTATGGTATGGGCAGGCGTCTGTTATGGACGAAGAACACAGGTGTATTTTATTGATGGCATTTTGAATGCACAGAGATACCGTGACGAGATCCTGAGGCCCATTGTTGTACCATACATCCAAGAACATCACCTCATGTTGCAGCAGGATAATCCACGGCCCCATGTTGCAAGGATCTCTACACAATTCTTGGAAGCTGAAAATGTCCCAGTTCTTGCATGGCCGGCATACTCACCGGACATGTCACCCATTGAGCATGTTTGGGATGCTCTGGAGTGGCGTATACGACAGCGTGTACCAGTTCCTGCCAATATCCAGCAACTTCGCACAGCCATTGAAGAGGAGTGGACCAACATTCCACAGGCCACAACTGACAACCTGATCAACTCTATGCGAAGGAGATGTGTTGCACTGCATGAGGCAAATGGTGGTCACACCAGATACTGACTGGTATCCCCCCCCAATAAAACAAAACTGCACCTTTCAGAGTGGCCTTTTATTGTGGGCAGTCTAAGGCACACCTGTGCACTAATCATGGTGTCTAATCAGCATCTTGATATGGCACACCTGTGAGGTGGGATGGATTATCTCAGCAAAGGAGAAGTGCTCACTATCACAGATTTAGGCTGGTTTGTGAACAATATTTGTGGGAAATGGTGATATTGTGTATGTGGAAAAAGTTTTAGATCTTTCAGTTCATATCATACAAAATGGGAGCAAAACCAAAAGTGTTGCGTTTATATTTTTGTTGAGTGTATATTTATTATACTTCATGGACCATAGTGAACACTTATTTGTATAAATATTTTGTCCTAAAAACAACACTATAACAAAAATTTACTGTAAACAGGATCAAATTTATTGCCAAAATCTTTCAATTATACCTGAATCTATATATGATTTTTCTCAATTGATAAAATCAATAAAAATATGACTGCATATATTCTTAATAATAATATATTGAGATACAGTTCACAGAAGACATTTTCCATTGATACAATCAATGGAAAATGTCTTCTGTGAAACAACAGGACAACTGTCCACAATTGTACACATATCACAATTGTGATATGTGTACAACTGTGATGTATTTGTTTTAGTATATTTAGATTTTGTTGTGATTTGGCACTTTATAAGCAGATTAAATTGAAATTGAACATTTTATTGAGTCTTAAAGTAAATAAATATGAAATTGGTCACTGGATCCTTAAACTTTGGACATAATAAACTCTACATGGTGGATGCTTGATCTCTGGACATAAATAGGAATAAACAAAATCTTTCAGACATTATCGGCATGAATGTCTTTCCATACATCTGAGCTGAGCTCTTACAGCATGTCAGGATGTAATTCGTAAACAGCACGTTTCATTTTGGAAAAAAAAAAAAAAAATTTTAGTCGATTGTAGTTTCTTCTCTGTATTACAACGTTTGTAAGAGGTGTCATTTTATTTAAAGCGGCAATTCGTTTTGAAGCAGCGTTTGGAGCTGTGCCAACGGAACAGAGAATGATTCTCGTTTCTTGATTGCAACAAGACAAGAGTCCCAGTTAGTGACTTTAATCCACACAAAAGTGACTCATGATATTTTAATGGCTTTGAGAGGGGTTAAGAAGCAGACTTACCATTTCTGAGGAGCAGCAAATCAAAGAGCTACGAGCCATTGAATCAAAGCATTGCTTCAATGGTTCGAACCATTGAAGCAATTGAGCCATTGAAGTGGCTGTTTCAAAGTGGAGTCGTGCTGCAGAAACGGTTGATTACAGACCCGCTGCAGACCAAATGCTGAATATCCGACTTTATGTGTATGTCCGTATGACTCTGAAACTCGGAAAAATCCGTATAATTTACGGACTATAGGTTGACATGAAAACCACCGAAAAGCTCGGCACTATTCGGGATTATTCAAGATTTTTTAATTTTTAATTTTTTTTCTTTTTTTTTACCGATGACGAAGGATGCGTAAAAAAATTTGACTGATGCAACTGCATCGGTCCAAACCGGTCTGGATCCGGGCCTGGGAAGGGTCATAAATCAAGCTCCATTTCAACCTCAGACACTGAGGGAGTCTGTTTTCATGTCTTAAAGAAGCAGATCTGTTTTTTGTTTAGTTTTTTTTTTTAAGTCTAGAATGGTGGGCTATAAAGCAGAGTCCGGGAGTGTGATGAGACTTTGGGTATGTGCATAAAGTCATCCAGATGTTTATTCTGCATCAGCTAGACTTCTCTCCGGTCTTCAAAACACACTGATCAACCATAACATTGTGACCAACAACAGATGAAGTAAAAAACAATACTTGTAAATCTATACGGCACCGGTCAGAGGGAGGGATTTTTTAGGCAGCAAGTTAACATTTTGTCCTTGAAGGTTTTTTGTTTGTTTTTTACGAGCAGTAAAAATGGAGATGCATGAAGATTTGACTGACTTTGACAATGACTAAACTGTGATGGCTGTCCAACTGGGTTCCAGACCATCTCCGTCACTGCCGGTCTCATGGGATGTTACCATACTGTCATGGCCTAAGGAAGGAGAACCGGTGAACAATCCAATCACACATCTGTGGGATGTGTAGGATGAACTAGTCCCTTGTGAAGCACCTTGGGGTGACTTATGGTGTGATTTAATGCTATATAAATAAAGTGAAGTCCAATCTATGGAGGCTCAACCACACAACTTGTGGGATTTAAAGGATTTGCTTCTAATGTCTTGGTGCCAGATACTACACCTTCAGAGCGCTAGCGGAGTCTGTGCCTCAATCGGTCAGGGCTGTTTTGGTGGTAAAAGGTGGACCTACACAGTATTATGCAGGTGGTCCTAATATTATGGCTGATTGGTGTATTTCATTACAAATCCAAGCCACCTCCTGCGTTCCCCAAAAGTTTTACTGATTGTGTGAATGTGTGGTGGTGGGGATCAGGGAGATGATGATGTAGGCAGTGGCTGGTATGGCCATGATGTACACAGAGTTGAGAAAGATATGTTACATACTTGGGGTGGTGGGGGTGTGTAAAACGGGCAGTCATGAGGTGGACAAGGGCAGCTTGTTCATGCTCTGGAAGATTTGCTGAAGAGGTCCTGCAGAAAACAACTAATAAAGAAAGAAAAGGAACAGAGTTGATGTGAGACACAATTGTGAGACAGGCTTTTAAGGTGGCAGTAATTAAACCATTACTTAAAAAGCCATCACTTGACCCAGCTATCTTAGCTAATTATAGGCCAATCTCCAACCTTCCTTTTCTCTCAAAAATTCTTGAAAGGGTAGTTGTAAAACAGCTAACTGATCATCTGCAGAGGAATGGTCTATTTGAAGAGTTTCAGTCAGGTTTTAGAATTCATCATAGTACAGAAACAGCATTAGTGAAGGTTACAAATGATCTTCTTATGGCCTCGGACAGTGGACTCATCTCTGTGCTTGTTCTGTTAGACCTCAGTGCTGCTTTTGATACTGTTGACCATAAAATTTTATTACAGAGATTAGAGCATGCCATAGGTATTAAAGGCACTGCGCTGCGGTGGTTTGAATCATATTTGTCTAATAGATT